>NW_022984839.1:66059-98832 GCF_010094145.1 Didymella exigua CBS 183.55
TGCTTATACAACGATTACGACGTGGAGTGCTCTCTATCGACAGTGTGGCGGGCTTTGGAGAAGCTTCACTACAGCAGGAAGCTGGCTACAAAGCGTGCGATTGAGCAAAGCGAGCCACTCCAGAGGGTGTACAGAGCGAGGATGCAACAGTACAAGGCGGAGTAAATCATTGCGATCAATGAGAGCGCTTGCAACAAGAGGACTAGCGACTGTAAGTATGGTTAGAGTAGAGTTGGCACGCCTGTTGAAGTAGCTTACTCTATAAAACAGAGTGAGCGATGGTCACTTCTGCCAGCAATAACAGTCAACGGATACCTTAGTTACACTATTTTTCAAAGCTCAATTACCTTAGAGATTATAGAGGACTTCCTTAAACGCTCTGTGTTGCTATATACAACACCTAGGTACTCTGTTGTCGTGCGCCAACCCGGCGTGTGACTGTGACTATTTGAGGTGAAGACGGACTTCCGAACGTAGTTTCCATGGGCAAGCACGTGGGATCGCATCTGCAGGAAGTTGCAAACCTGATGGCTCGCGCAACGGCTCAACAGCTGTTGCTCCTTCCCGCCACTCAACGGGCAATGCAACCTCGTCCATCTCTCCACCAGAAGCGGGACACCAACAGTTAACATCCACCTCCAATTACCCAGCAATCTCCCCAATCAGCCCATAATTACCCAGGCCAGATGTCCATCGCGCGTCCGGATAATTTCAGCACCGAGGCGGAAAATCTCTACGGCGGTCATCATGCCCGTTCCCAAAGAGGCAACCGTTGTATACTCCCCCGCATAACACCCCAGCCCAGAGTCTTCCCACGATGCGGTACTCCCGGATAGGATCACGTTACCCCGCACCGTAGCGAGCGCGTTCCTGGATGATATTGCGCAATATATGTGTGCAGAGTGATAAAAGACGGTACGCGGCTCAATCTCGCAAGGCTATCGAGCTGGCTACTGATAGCAAGATGGCGAAACAGTCGTGGAAGCCCTTGTGGCTTTCTCTTCTCATTCTCCCCCTTGCACAAGCCAAATCGTTATGGTCCATCGGCCCTGCAGACAGCGGTGACACAATTCGCACCGCGTATCCTCTCGGCAACGGGCGTCTCGGCGCCCTGCACCACGGACTTCCGCTCGCTGAGATCCTCACGCTCAACGTCGATACCCTCTGGTCCGGCGGTCCCTTCGAAGTATCCAACTACACGGGCGGCAATCCGCTCTCCGCCGTTTCTGGCAATCTGACAGGGATCCGAGACTGGATATTCACGAACGGCACGGGGAATGTAACGGCGTTATTGGGCGATGATCGATTCTACGGGAGCTATCGCGTCTTGGGGAACCTCAGCATCACGATCCCAGAGCTTGCGGGCCGGAATGCGCCTGTGACGGGGTATAAGCGGAGCTTGGATCTGGTGGAAGGCGTGCATACGACAACGTTCCACGTTGATGGACAGAAAGTGCAGACTAGTGCGTTTTGCTCGTTTCCGGAGCAGGTTTGCGTGTATGCGATTCAATCGTCGAAGCGTCTACCGCCGCTGGAAGTGCGTCTTGACAATGATCTCGTTGAGCCGGAGCTGCAGAACGTTACTTGCTTTGATGGACAAGCCTATCGGAACGACACGGCCCATGTGCGCCTGCAAGGTGTGACTCAGCTCGGTCTGCCGGAAGGTATGCGTTACGATTCGATTGCGCGCGTTGTGTCTGGCTCGCATGTCCAAACGACCTGTCAGAGCGGTACTCTCAGCATCGCGAGCGGGAATGGTACAAAGAGTATCGCTATCGTTGTCGGAGCAGGAACGAATTACGACCCCAAGAAGGGCACCGCGGAGTTTGACTACTCTTTCAAAGGCGAGGATCCAGGACCGAGTGTTGAAGCTACCACACGAGCCGCTGCTGCAAAGACTTTTGACTCGCTACAAAAGAGTCACGTCAAAGACTTCACATCTTTTACCGGCCGCTTTTCACTCTCACTCCCCGACCATCTGAACTCTGCAGACACTCCGACATCCGAGCTCATCGCACGCTACAACTCGAATGATACCGTCGGCAACCCTTTCCTGGAGAGTCTCTTGTTCGACTATGCGAACTACCTGTTCATCTCAGCCTCCCGCCCCGGCTCCCTCCCGCCCAATCTTCAGGGACGATGGAGCGAAGGTCTCGGCGCTGCATGGTCAGGCGACTACCACGCAAACATAAACCTGCAAATGAACCATGTAAGCCTTTCCAAAACCTCTTGACTTGCAATAGCTAATAAACTCAAAGTGGACGCCCGATCAGACCGGGCTGACGGACTTGCAGTCGCCGTTGTGGGACTACATGGCCGAAAACTGGATTCCGCGCGGTCAGGAAACGGCGAAGTTGCTTTACGCCGCGCCAGGCTGGGTAGTCCACAACGAGATGAATATATTCGGGCATACCGGGATGAAGAGCGGAGAGTCCTGGGCACATTACCCCGCCGCTGCTGCTTGGATGATGCAACATGTTTTCGACCACTGGGACTACTCCCAGGATGAGGAGTGGTTGCGAGCCCAAGGCTACCCCATGTTGAAGGGTGTTGCTGAGTTCTGGCTGAGCCAGCTGCAGGTCGATGAGTTCTCGAAGGACGGAACGCTGGTCGTCAATCCTTGCAGCAGTCCCGAGCATGGGCCGACGACATTCGGGTGCGTGCATTACCAGCAACTGGTTCATCAAGTGTTCGAAGCCATCCTCTCGATGGAATCCGCAGCCGGCGAAGGCGACGAAGCCTTCGTGGCGAACGTGACCAGCTCGCTCACCAAGCTGGACAAGGGCTTCCACATCGGCGAATGGGGCCAGATCAAGGAGTGGAAGTTGCCCGACTCTTTCGGCTACGACTTCATCAACGACACGCATCGCCACCTCTCCGAGCTCGTGGGCTGGCATCCAGGCGCCAGCCTTTCGTCCTTCCAGGGTGGCTACAGCAACGCCACGATCCAGGACGCTGTCGCGCAAAAGCTGTACAGCCGCGGCGAAGGCACCGGCCCGGATGCAAACGCAGGCTGGGCCAAGGTCTGGCGGTCGGCGTGCTGGGCCCGGCTCAACAACACCGAGCGAGCGCACTTCGAGCTGCGCTACGCAATCGACACCAACTTTGTCGCCAATGGCTTCTCCATGTACTCTGGCACCAACACGCCGTTCCAGATCGATGCGAACTATGGCCTCGGCGGGGCTGTGCTCAGTATGCTCGTTGTCGACTTGCCCAGCGCGTTTGGTGACAGGAAGACTAGAACTGTGGTCCTCGGTCCTGCGATCCCGGTGGCTTGGGCTGGTGGGAATGTCAGAGGCCTTGCACTGAGGGGTGGCGGTTCGGTTGACTTTGAGTGGGATGACGCGGGCATCGTGACCAAGGCGACGGTCAAGAGCCGCAATGCTCCGTTACGCATTGTGAACAAGGAGGACAAGGTTCTCATAGAGATGTGACGTATTCCATCCTTTACTAGCTGATAGCAAAGAAGCATCTTATTCAACGCGTTCCCCTCTCGAGATCGGCCTCCATATGTATCCCCAGCGGATCCTGGTTCGGCGGCGGTAAATCGAATGGCGGACTCCCAGGATCCGAATTAGCCCTCCTGTGAATGTGGTGCGGCTGCAGCGCAGCACTCAGCCCCAGCCATCCCGCGAACGGCGGCTGCTCGTGGGCCGAAGACGACGGCAAGATGGCCTGGTCGCTGCTGACGCGGTGTTCGTCGCTGGACAGCGAGTCTGTGCGCTGGCCCGTATGCGCTTCCGACGGCCGCTGGATCAGGGGCGCGTACGAGTCGTCGCTGGCCCTGTATTGGTACTCGGGCCGGTAAGGGGGCCGGGTCGAGGTATCGCTCTCAGTGCGCTGACGACCGGGGGGAATGGCGGGCGGGAACAGAGAGTGCGCCAGGACGGGTGTTTCTGTTGCTTTGATAGCAGCGAGGGGGATCTCGGACATGTCTGTGTACGCGAAGGTGGGTGTGACGACGTCGCTTCGTCGCGGCCGTTGGCGGACTGCGGGGTCCCAGTCGTGCTCTTTGGTCCAGAACAGCGTGTCCTGCATCGTCTTGATGAGGCCGACTTTGTACGACACCCACTCTAGCGGTTGCAGCGTGTACTGCGCGATGAAGCGCGCCATCACGCGGACGAAGTATGTGTAGTGTCGGTAGGACCGCGTCCTTCTCAGGCCTTGCATGGCGTCGTCGTAGTCCTCGGTGGATAGGAAGGACTGCTGGCACCACTCCACTGTGATGTAGAACATGGACAGAAACATGACGGTCGCGGTGAGTAGGGTTCCGGTTGTCCAGTAGTACAACACCCACTTGCTGTTGGACGTGTCTTGTACGCCGAAGTCGAGATAGCCGCCGCGGCCGGCCCAAGTGCTAGTGACGCAATGGCAGGTCTTGTACCTGGCTGGTGTCAGTGATCAACGGGAATGCCAGCACGCGAGCGCTTGTTTGGACTGCACGAGTGTGATGAGACAGGCACCTACGTACCATCCGAACGTCTGTGCCAGCACAATGTACACCAGCCAGATAGCATTGAATATCTCCAAGGGCCGAAAGAAAAAGAGCTCCCATCGCCTCTGCGAGGGCATGATGCGACGCCGTCTGGCCAAGTCTTCCAAGTAGTCTTCGACCTCTCGTTTGACCGCAGTCTTACTTTTCCAGGGGATAAGAAGGGCGATGCGCACGAGGGTGTTGATGACCAAGTTCTCCGTGTTCAGCCAGAAGCTCGAGGCCTGCCTTTTCAGCTTGACCCAGCTATTGTGGGTGCTGTTGCCCCAGTCGTTGAAAGTCGCGTTGCTGCTCAACCGTCCTTCAGCACGAGCAATCCATGGCCACTTGTCGATCTTGTACGGCGACAGTACCAGCCAGACCAGCATTTCCATGATGAGAAGGCCGAGGGAAACGCAGAAGAAGATGGTATACCCGCCGCTACGACATCCAAGGCCAACCGTCGGGGTGAAGTAGCTGAGGATGAAAGCGCCGCCGCAACTTCCCCCAACAATGATCACGGCGCTAGCGATCTGCCAGAACTCGCGGACGTCGAACCACACAAGCCCCTCGTCGTTGCTGCGCCCTGTGACAAGACTCGCGCGCGCTTCCGCCTCGTTCGCGAGCCAGTTCCGTCCTTTCGCGGCGATGTAGCAGTTCTCGATGTCCGAGAGTATGGGATGGGCTGCGCCGTAGTGCCACCGTACACGTGCCTGGCCGGCGAACTCCTGGAAGAAGTGCTTGAGGTCCTCGCCGGTCGAAAGCGTCGCGAGATGGTCCACCTCGGCCTTGAGCTCGTTGAAGTTGGGCTGGTCGCCGAAAGAGTTGATGAAGGCGGCGCGACGCTGTTCGTTCCTGAGCGCGTGGCGCACGTGATCCACCAACGTGTTGAGTTTGACACGGATGGCGTCTGCAGCAATAGGATTGCGGTCTACGATCGAGCCCATGATCAGTACGGGGAACCAGGCAAGCAGACAGCCAAGTGCGAGGTCGTGAGCGGTAGTGTTTTGCCCCAGATCTCCAAAGGCGGCTTGGATGGAGAGGGCGAAGGCGAAGAGGAACCACATCGTTGACACGAACACTATCATCGCGTCAGCTGTGTGCATCTTTGTATGTGTGTAGTGGCAAGATACCTGGCACAGCGCCGCGTCTACGCATTTCCCGCAATTCACGAGTCAGAATCCGCCTCATCTCGCGGAGCGACTTGTTCGTATCCGTCAGCTTCAAGTCCTTGCTGAACAGCACAATGCGCAACAAGCCCTCGGCCTCTTTCGAGCTCGAAACTACCTCGTCCTTGAGCGTATACTGGTTCATCGCCAGCAGCAGATACATCGAGTCGCGCATGCTTCCGAAATCCGACTCGAGGTCTGGCGTCTCGCCATACTTGACAGCCATGTCAACCATCAACGCCGCCTTCGCAGACACCTTGATATTCCATAGCACGTAGCTGAGAGAGGCGATGGGCGACCCGACCCATCGTGTGATTGCGAGGAATGTGCGCTTTGCCGCGTTGCTTTCGAACGGGGCCTGGAGGAGGGTGCCAACGACGGGCAGGATCCACGTTGTGATTGTCTGTGACACGTCCGCCCATGGATAGTAGTCCGTTCCACTGCCGCAAACATGGATACAGCCTGCGCTTGAGATCAGGGTGGTGTGGTTGCGCTCGATGCCGACTAGGGTTCCATTCCAGCCCCAGAGCGACTGAAGGGTTGCATTGTCTCTGTACCGTATGGCGCACTGATCAAAGCTGATCTTGCCCATAATTACCAAGGTATTGTGTGAGTTCTCATTGCTACTGGGGAGAGTCGAGATCAAGCACCTGTGCAGGGCGGCCTCGGCTTTACATGCAGCTCAGCAGCCACATGCAGGGGCGCGAATTGCCATGCCGTTCCTGCCTACCTATTGCGAAGCGTGTCCAATGACGATTAACACAGGCTTCAAGGCTTCGCAGTAGTGCCCCGAAGTAGTAGTTCAGCCTCATTGTGTAGCAGCCTGCACTGAGAAAGTGTGACGGACGACAACGTCGGTGTGACCTGATTACCCGATCGAGTCACCGGATTACATGCGCCCTGACATGAGTCAAGAGACAGGCGACGCATTGCAGCAGACGACAGAGCGTTCAGTATTGGCCCTTATGATATTGTTCCGGCCATCTTGACATGGTGGATGATGTTCAGCGGCTCGGATCGCGTTTCGCATTGCGTCCCGCCGTGTCATCATCGTGTTCACGAGCTTGGGCGGGCCGCAAGTAGAAGGTGGTGAGCTGGATCGGGAAGTCGCATTCAACGCATGGCGATGTGCGTTACAACGTCTAGCGAAGTGGCGTTTGCTGCCTGAGTTGAGTGGTGGAAAGACGATGGACGAGCGACGCGTGAGGTAGCCTTATCGAAGATCTTGGCCCCACACAGCACGCACTGCCAATCATTTGAAGTCTGAATCAACATCATCGCAGCGAATATTCGACGATTAAGCTTGCTAAGTAAAACGAGCAGTGTATTCCTCAGAACGTTAAAGTAAGATGGACACCGTATCTAGAAACCAATCACGTGATCAATCACACCAACGCGCCCATTCGCGAACGACAACAAATGCATTGAGTGGGTATACGCAACCTGCGGCTAAGATGCAACACTAGTACTGAAATCACACCAGGCCCTTGCACTCCTCGACCTCGAATCTCACACGCTTACTGCCGTCTGCAAACTCGCCTGCATCCTCGTCACCCCACACCATCATCTCCCACCAGAGCAAGAAGTTCTAATCCCGTTCCGTGAGTCTCTGGGCCGTGCGCTCGCTCTCGGCCATGACGTCTTCGTTCAGCGCACTGAGCTGTGATAGGGTCTCTTGCATGGCGGCCAACTGCTGGGGCTCCGTTAGCGTGTGCTCTTTACACCTCAACAGAGGGCGAAATATGGGGAGACTCACTGTACCGACGACATCCTTGGCAGACCCTTTCATCAAAGGAAGGGGAGCCTTCGGAGGCACAGGCGGCCCCGAAGAACCAGACCCAGCAGACGCCGAGCTGCCCTCGTCTTCGGATTCTTCTGCCAAGGTGCTCATCTCGCGCTTCTCGCCCATGCTGGCAGCGGCGCGGGCGATTCTATCACCGGCTGCGAGCATGTCCTGGAGGCGGTCGATCTTGTTGAGAAGAGCACTGTTTTCCTTCTGCAAGGGCTCGACGCGGGCGAGGTGCTTCCTAACGACTTCGCCTTTGAAGGTCTCGATCCTATCCTCGGCTTCCTCGGCGGCTTTGTAGGCGCGGTCGCGCTCGGTTTCAATGGCTTCGATGGTTTCTTGCAGCCGCTTTACGTCCTCCGACGACGCTTCGAGCTCGACGACCATTTTGTCAAGTCGTGTTTGCAGGTCGTTGCAAAGGGCCTGCTGTTCTGCGCTGTCGCGCTGGATAGCTTCGAGCTCGGCGGCGTGGCTAACTTTTCCAGCCTCGAGCTCTGCCTCTAGCGAGTCGTATTTCTTCTGCAGCTGCCGGACTGCATCAGCCGTGCTGTTTTGCATGCCGATCGTGAGCTCGGAGATAGCGCCCTCGTGTGCCTTCACCATCTGCTCAGTGGCTTCAGCGTGCTGCTTCTGAACGGACTCGAGCTGCTTCTGAACGGACTCGAGCTGCTGTCGCAGCGCGTCTGCATTCGTACTGTGATCAGCCTCCAACTCCCTCTTCAGCTGATCGAGAGTCTGCTGGTGCTCGCCGTCCATCTTGATGAACTGCTCTTGTAATGCGCTGTTCTGGGAGCGCAGTTCACCAATTGCCTGCTCACCTTCACTCTCAAGTGACTGCTTCAGTTCGGTGAATGCAGCCTCATGTGCTTCATCAGCAGCCTTCTTCTCTGCAAGGAGCGAGTCGTGTTTCTTGCTGATCTCGGCCATCTCAGCTGCGCGTGACTCCTCTCTCGCCCCCAGCTCGCGCCTGAGCTCATCGATCTCTGTGATTGCATCGTCCCTCGCGCGCTCAAATTCATCCTTGAGTGAATCCTTCTCGGCGATACGCGCTTCGTATCGCTCCTTCGTCTCGTTGAGGTCGGTATCCGCAGAGTCTCTCAACAAAGCCAATTCAGCCTCGTGGTCCCGCTTGTCGGCGGCAGCTTGCTCAGCCAGGAGCGACTCGTACTTTTCAGTCACCTCAGCCAAGCCCGCGGAGTCAGAGTGTTCCTTTCGTTCAAGCTCCTCTCTAGCGGCATGGAGTTCCTTCTGTAGATCGGCAATGGCCGCTTCGCGCTCATCTTTGTCCGCCGCAGCCTGCTCAGCGAGCAGCATCTCGTATTTCTTGCTGACCTCGACCAGCCCTTCCGAGTCGATCTGCTCCTTCTCTTCAAGCTCGTGCCTGAGCTCATCGATCTGGGTGTTCAGCTCTTTCTTGACGTTTTCGAGATGTTCAAGTGTTGATTGCTTCTCCGACAAAGCTGCCTTGTGTTCTTCCTCAAGCTTTGTGACATCAGCATGTGCCTCCTCGAGGAATGCCGTGTACTTTCGCTCAACCTCTTGACGCTGCGCATCGACTGCCTTGTTGAGTGCCTCCGCATGAGTCTTCTCTGCCGCTGTCTGTGCGGCCTTGTTCTCTTCCAACTTCTCCTCGACTTCTGCAAGTTGCTTAACCAGAGCTTCGCATCTGGCCTGGATGTCTCCAACCTCCGCTGCGTGCGTGTTGTCGGTATGCCTCTTCTCCGTGAGCAGAGTGTCATACTTTGACTGAAGTTCATCGAGAATCTTCTTCGTAGTGCTCTCGGAGTTTTGCTTCATGCCCTCAACGATTCGAGAATGCTGTTCTTCCATCTCAGTCTTCTCTTTGCAGAGGGTATCGTAACGCATCGTCAAATCAGCAATAGTCTTCTGCAAGTCCGTGCGTTCTTGTTCAAGGGCTTCCCTGTCCTGGATTGAGGCTTCCTTCTCTTGGATCGCGTTTTCAAGATGACTTCGGACCTCGGCAAGTGCCTTTTCAGCCTTGGAGCCGTCTTCGTCCGCAGCTTCCTTCTCTTGCGTGAGGGCGTCAAGCTTGGCCTGGAGTTCGGCAAGCGTCTTCTCAGAAGCGGCGAGAGCTTGATTGGCAGCCTGCTTTTCTTCTGTCAACGCATCCAGTCGTGCTTGCAGGTCGACAATCTGCTCGTTCTCCTTGGCCAGAGCATCAAGCTTGGCCTTGAGATCGGTCAATGACTTCTCCGAGGCTGCAAGCGCTTCGTCCGCGGCCTGCTTCTCTTCGATTGACGCATCGAGTCGTGCTTGAAGTTCCCCGATCAAAGTGTTTTCCATCGTCATGGCTTTGAGCTTAGCCTGGAGGTCAGTAAACGACCTCTCCGACGCTGCGAGGGCTTCGTTCGCAGCTTGCTTATCTTCTGTCGACGCGTCCAGCCGTGCCTGCAAGTCGGCAATCAGCTCATTCTCCTTCGTCAAAGTCTCAACACGGGCTTCTAGGTCAGCGACCTGCTTCTGCGCTGTAAAGTGGGCTTCGGCCAGCGCCTTCTTCTCTTCGAGCACCTGCTTGTGCTTGGCGTTTGCCTCATCGAGGCCTTGCGAAGTGGATCCCGAGCTCTCCTTCAATGCAGCGATATTCTTCTGCGCCTCATCAAGCTGCTTGAGTCTGTCTGCCAGGCTCTTCTCGTGTCCTTTGAGGGCGGTGTTCTTGTCGGCGACAAGAGCGTGGTACTCATCTTGCAGCTTGTCGAGGCGCTTCTTCGCATCTCCTTCCAGATCAGCGCGAAGCGAATCGATTTCAGCGTCATGGTCTTCGCCAAGAACACGAAGATCTTGCCTATGCCTGTCCTGAGCAGCGTCCAGATCGCTCTTGTAGGACTCCGCCTTCTTCTTCGCTTCGGCAACCTCGGTCCGCAGCTTCTCGAGAGCCGTCTCGTGCTGCGTCTTGTCCTGCTGGGATGCCTGCTGGAGCGAATCGACAGTCTTGCGCAAGCCATCCGCTTCCTGCTTCAACTGCTCAATCTCAGTAGCATCAGAGCTGAGCTGGTCGTTGATGGCCTCCAACTGCTGAACGAGCTCTTCGTTCTGCTCGGTCTTGAGCCTGATCGCATCCTCGTGAGCCGTCTTGGCATGTTGAATCTGCTTGGTGAGCTCCTGCGACACCCTAGCGCCGTCCGTCTCTCCTTGCTGAAACGTCGCAATCTGGTTCTGCAAGTCTTCGATGGACTTGAGGTGACCGGAAATGTCTGCCTCCTTCGCACTGACCTCATTCTGGCTGCTCTCCTGGATCGCGGCGATCTTCGTCTTCAGGTCCTCCGCGTGTGTATTGCGTTCGCTCTCGAGGTCGGCGGCGGTCTGGTCGGCTCGCTGCTGCAGCTCTTCAATATCGCCCCGCAGCTCCTTCTCGGTCTGGGCGTGCGACGCGATTGTCTCGTCCTTCTCGCGGAGTTGGTCGGTGTGCTGTTGTTGCATTAAAGCTATCTTCTCCTGCAGCTCCTCGGCGAGCTTCGATGACTCGGACGAGTTCGACTCGAGTGATCGCTTGGCTGCCTCCGAGGCGTCACTGTGTCGCTTTTCGGCGTCGGTGACCTCTGAGCGCAACGTGTCTACAGTCTTGGTCAAGCTGCCAATCTTGCCATCTCGGTCCTGCACTTCGGCCAGATGGCTCTCCTCGAGGGCTGACAGCTTGGTCTGCAGGCTTGCGAGTGTGTCGTTGGCGTCTGCTAGATCGGCAGAGAGAGCGTCACGGTCTGCCCTTAGGGTCGTCACGTCCTTGGTGAGCGCCTCAATCTGAGCACCCTGTTCCACCAGCTGCAGTTTCTCGCCGTCCCACTCGCGGCCCTGGCGCTCGAGCTCCACGTTGAGGTCGTCGAGCACCTGCTGCAGCTCGGCGGCCTTTGCAGCCTCTACAGCCTCCTTTTCCTGCGCCACGCGCTTCTCCTCTCCCAGCTTCTGCTTCTGCTCTTCCAGCAACTTCGTCTCGAGCGCAAACTTCTTCTCCATGCCATCGACAATGGTCCTGTGCTTGTTCTCGTCCCAGCCAGTGGCGTCTGTGCCTGCGGCGGCAGCAGCCTCCTCCTTCTCGGCAATGGCAGCCTGGGCATCGACCAGCTGCTTCCTCAGCTTCGTGTTGGTGCCCTGCAAGCGGGCGACCTCGCGGTTGAGGTCTTCGCGCTCTTCCTGGAGCTTCTCGCGTAGACTGGTCTCCTTGAAAAAATCCTGCATCACGGCCAGGCTGCGGCGCCTGCTCTCCTCGTCGACCTCTGCGGGCCCACTAGGAGCAGTGCCGGGCCGTCTGTCCTCCTCTCCAACTTTCGGCAGGCCGGCCTTGAGGGGACCGAACGGGATCGTCTTCCTGACTTCGACTTCGGCGTCGGATGCAGCTTTGTCCTTGAGTGGGCCATAGCTTCTCGGAGGAACGTCGATGGGGCTATACCTAGAGCGGGCGTTAGCAGGAATTGCTGGAGCAGGGTGGACCCACGTACGTGAGTGCTTTTGCTGGCGATGCTTTGGTGGGCGAGGAAACCGAGTTGACCGAGAGCTTCTTTGCGTGCGCCACGGGCGTCCTCGGGGTGATGGTCGAGACGGGCGCCTTTGGCACCACGTGGTGCGGGGTCCGTGTGCTGATCGAAGCCCGCGAGACTGCGGGCTTCGCCGGAGTGGACGCGGGCAGAGAGGCGCGCGGTGCTGCTCGCGCGGTCGAGCTCTCAGCGCCAGGCCGGGACGTCGTCGACGGGCGCTTCACAGCGGTCGCGGCAGGCGCAATCGTCGACCTGCGCTCGGACGGCGTAGCTCGCCCGTTTGCAGCAGCCCCGCCAACAATGCTCCTGCGCACGGCGGGCTTCTTGTTCTCGTCCCCCGAGGTCACCGAGGCGCGGTCGGGCTCTGCGTCGCCTGCCGCGGCTCTCGCCGCGAGCGCAGGGCGCCGCGCTGCTGTGCCTGCGGGTGCACGCGTCGGCGGCTTGCTCAGACTCGACCCAGAGCCTGCGAGGCGCGAGGCTGAGCCAGCGAGGGGCTTCGACGCGCTGCTCGGTGGGCGCGTGGTCGTGTTTGTTGTCGACGACGCGGCGGCGGGTCGGCGGGCGGCCGAGGCTGCGGTCGCGCTCACCGCAGCCGGTCGACGTGGCGGCACAGGGTCCTTCTTGGGCAGCGAGGCCATTTTGCGGCGGAGAGCCGACGAGGGCAACGAGGGCGACGAGGGCGACGAGGGAGGCGGCAACGACGCCTGCTGCGGGCTGGCGGGCGCTCTCGCGATATTCGCAGCGACTTTGCTGCTGGCAGCGTCACTAGCGGAGGTGCTCGAACCCTCCGCAGCCATTTCGGGACAGCTGCCGGTACCTTCGTAGTCAGGGGTGCGCCGGCGCCACGTTGATGTCAATACGCGGAGGTGGAGATGACCTCTGAGCTGACAGCACACATTGCATGCCGTGGGCTTCGACGTGGGCTCGACAGAACTGCTGGCACACCTGTCGCGCGTGCCAGGCTGCTGCAGACTGCTGCTGCAGGCGTCGCCGTGGAAAGCTTTCCGGTTTTGGATCCAGGGTCCTGCAGCGACAGCCAGGACAGCCAGGACAGCCAGGACAGCCAGGACAGCCACCACAGCCACGACACGCATGCGTCATGCCGTCTCAACCAGTGACGTTCGTCAATACAATGTCGTGCTGCTTGCACGAGTACGGTGCAGAGACCAACCACGACCCAGCACTCTAGATACCCCATGTCTCACGCGTACACACAGCACAGCAGAGTGCCGCCTAGCGTCTCAAGCACATCCCTAACCCTCCCCGTCTGCCCACTTCAGGATACAGGGCCTGCCATATCCAATTCAGTCTTGACGCCTGGTATGCCACAGCGGTTCGCAACGAGCAGGCGAACCGCTCTACTCGTGACAACATTCTGTCCAGTGCCAACTCTTCCTTTTGTGCCTATCGAGGAACGACAACTGGTGTCACAGTACTGTGTCTTGAGCAGAGCCACGGTTTGATCCCACCAGACTGACATGAGAGCAAGCCCATGCATACGCTGGGACAGGTGGACGGGTGGAAGAGGAAGTGGCAGGTGGACGGTGGAAGAGGAAGTGGCAGGTGAACGGTGGAAGAGGAAGTGGCAGGTGGATGGTGGAAGAGGAAGTGGCAGGTGGACGGTGGAAGAGGAAGTGGCAGGTGAACGGTGGAAGAGGAAGTGGGGTATATTCGATACATGGACACGTCTTGTTCCCCGTGGAGTGTTCAAAGCTGCCACTGATGCAGTCTGTTACTCCCTCTGCCGACGAAAGTGAGCAGAGCTACTATATCGCCTACCGCTGGGTGGTTCTACCAGCAGATGCATCACCACTGGAGATGTTGTATTTGAACAAGCGCATCGTAGAAGAGGAGTCGAGAGAATGTCGCTACTGAGCTATGTGGGATTCTTTGTCTGTTCGTTTGATGGAGAGTTTGCAAACTTGCCTGTCACGCCTGCCTGTGGTTTCACGGATCGAGCGGGCCTTCTGGTGCGAGCGACAGTGGCGCGTGATATCGCAAGCTCACGTTTTGGTTTGGCAAACTTGAGATGACTAGATTGTAGTTTGTACTTGTGCTCGAAGGCTCAGTCAGGGGGTGCATATTTGCGTCTGGGTAAAGCCCTTTCTGCACTTTCTCTTCCACGTGTCCAACGGGCTACCATGCTTCAAGACTGCTCCACATAAGTACTGCGACGCTACCTGGATCCAAGATATTCCCTTTATGCTCACCATGCCGCGCTGGTTGGAAACACTTCTAGGGTATCAAGTCGCGACCAAGGCCGATAATGCACGCCTTCATCTGGTCACGTAGGTGTTAAAGCAAGCAATGTCTGATACAATCCTGCTGACTGCATTTTTGTGGCGCAATTGAAGACGGATACGCTCTCAACGCTGCACTTTCAGCAGCAAAGCAGCAATACGATGACCTAGCAAGAGACATTCCCCTCACTGGCACCACCCTGTCAGCTCAAGACCGACGCGCCCAGTACAAGCATCTCCTCCGTCAGACAGCCATTTGGAATCCCGCTCACGATCAGGCGCAACGCAACCTACACAAGCCATACGAACACGAACTTCGCAAAACATTCCGAGACGCCTGGCTTAGAGCGACCTGCAAGCAGATGCGTCATATGCTACCACGAGAGCTTCGAGATGTGATATATAATATGAT
The DNA here is from genome assembly GCF_010094145.1 of Didymella exigua CBS 183.55. Classification (NCBI taxonomy): domain Eukaryota; kingdom Fungi; phylum Ascomycota; class Dothideomycetes; order Pleosporales; family Didymellaceae; genus Didymella; species Didymella exigua. Next base: position 80,625 of record NW_022984839.1, read on the forward strand.
CCTTGGTTCCCAGAACAATGTCACGTCAGGAACCAACAGTCCTGAGCCCGGTCGCTTCTGTTTCAAGCGCAGCAGTTCCGCCATCCCAAAGACCCCTGACGAGGGTGTGCAACTGAATCACGACATCTTTTCGGAGAAGTCTGCCGGACAGGTAGTATCACAAGAGATTGCGATGGCTTGGTACCGGCGTCCCTTCACGATACAGAGTGCACACGGTGACTTGAACGATTTTTTCACGAGTGATAGATGGGGCCTTGGGCTCCGTCCGGCCTACCGCATCAAGAGCATTGATATATTTCTGGACTGAAAAGAATGGTTGGATCTTACAATTCGGTCCGACTTACGGACTAGGGAGGAGGACAAGACGTGGAAGGGTCTGTCTGCCCTATCCTCACTTCGCCAAGACGCCAAGATCACTGTTCGCATACCGACTCGTCCTTGGAAATTTGATTGCTCGAATTGCGGCGGTCCAACTGCCCCCTGTCACAAACTCAGCTTCTTCACTCAGTCAGATGGCGTGTGGGACGGGTTCTACAACGAGCTTCGGATCACTGAAGACATCTTTCAGCAGATCGAAGATACCGGGCACTCGCTCAGCATCATGTTCCAGGACTCACAGACGACATGGGAACTCGTTTACAAACACAAGCCCGGACAGACGTTTACAGTCGATGACGTGAAGCCAACCTGTGAGGAGCTTCGTGAGGCAAGATCCATCAGTCGATGCCCTAGGATGTCTACCGACTCAGTACTAGAAAGCAATAGAGAAAGCACGGGCGTTTTGTGTCCTGGAAAAGGGAGCAAACTAGGGTTGAACGATGCATGCAATACTTTTACCTGTACTCCGACGCGTATTAGTCACATCGAGGCTCTAGCAATGCAAGCAAAGAAGTACCTGTAGCTTATCGTTGCTCCTTCCTCACTGCTCGCACATGCCGTTTTTCAATACACGCGCGTGATGGAGCAATACATTACACACGCGTTCTGCAACGAGTGCAGTCACTCACAGCTGTCACTTTGTGCCAAAATCGAGTCCGGACTTAGTCTCAGCACCACATCGCCAGCTCCCTCAATACCCAAGCAGTTGCGCGAGCTAGATAGGTGGTGAGACGGTGAGGGCGGTGGAAGAAACTGGCATGCAGCTCCCAAGGCATGATTCATCCTGAGCAGACTACAGCTACTATACTAACATCTCTCGACATATCTATTACTGCTGGTACGGTCCTCAATGCGTGTGTTGTGCGAGCTGAATAGACTCACAACAGCTCGGTGCTGGTTTTGCGATTCTCGATGTTAACGACACTCTCGCACCTACCGGTAAGCGAGCTGAATATCCAACATGTCATGCAAGACAGCGGCACGAAATCTTTCTTACGGTTGCTTTCATCCAGATCAGCACGTTAAGAGGACCTTCGTTATATGTGCAAAATTCTGCGTAAGCTTCAGCGTACACGGCCGGCTATCCATCTCCAGGTTAACAATATAGATCATGGCGGATGGACCTGCATTGGTTGTGATCACAGTAGAGACCGCAGACCGCTTCAGAGGGTCTCGAGCGTTCGATGGTCAGAGAGATATTAGTGAGTACTTCTTCAGCGCAGATAATCCTTCGGGTGACAAAAGGTCCAGGATGCGCGACAAGATGCACGTCGAAAGTACGATTAGAGGATGTCCAGATACACTGTGAGTCATAGATTCGTATTCTGACCACTCCAAACGAGATCCTGGCAAGCACAAGGTTGCTTCCTCGCTCACTCCGTGCCGACCCTAGACAGAGTTCGTGGCTGGGACGAGAATTATAAGAACGAGAAGATGGTCGATCCTGCGGTATTCCGAGAGATTCTGGAGGCTTGACACAAGCTCGTCGTTGCCTTAAACGTGATCGATAGCTCCTCGGGCTTAGAACCGCTGATTTCATTCAGCACGCTGTCATTGAGATCGAGAGCGCTCACATCCCATGTCTCACTGCAAATTTATAGCACGGGCGTCAAAACTGATGTTCGTTATATTGATTCGTACTCTTCCACGCTCGTATCGTGCAATTGCTATTTAATGTTCTTGACCAAGTACTCAGCCGAGAAGTGCGGCAGCCTTATAGATCTGGTAGCCCGACAAAGCAGCGCCGGTGGCCCAGAACATACTGCGGATGAAGCTCTTGCTGTGGTCCGCAATATTGATGTAGGAGACAATGTAGGCAGCACTGTGGTTTGTTAGCCATCTCAAAAAAATTGAAACAGTGTTTCAACCGACTCACCGAACAGCCATGAACGCGCAGATGAAGAAGGCCAAGCCAGTGGCATCATCGCCGACGGCCGCATTACCCAGACCTCTCGCGGTGACTCTCTCAGCAATGATGCTGGCCAATACGGCCGTAGCGTACAGCGGAAGCTGCTCGATGTTGTTACTCTGTGCGTTCTCGGCGCGCTGGTATCTCTGGAAGACCTCGTCGGGCACCTTGCCTTTTACTGCAACTGGAGACAACGAGGCCTTGGGGTTTGCGTTGTTGAGGTTGTAGCCGGCGGAGCTGAGGATCGAGCTTGCGTACACGTGGGGAATAATGGAGAAGATGTAGTACGCCGGAATCGAGAGGAGAGGGTAGTTGAGGGATGAGGAAGTCATTCTGACGAATCTGTGTTGGGTGCTTGCTGCACTTGGTGAATATGGTAAGTAACTTGGTGGTCTGACACGTCGAGTCGTGCTCACTTCGAGGTAATATGCAGTCCAAAGTATTGCGCTGCTCACTATGACGTGAATTCCACGTACCGATGAGAAGGCTGGCGTGACGAGTCAGCTCTCTGTCAGCCCTAGAAGAGATTGTGACCCCGACGCGTTGCACTTTTCTCAAAAACACTACCTAGGCAACGCGCTGTATCGAGATTCCGCGAAACGCCACCTTCCACAGTAATGCTTAGCGGAGCAGCTACGCGGTCCGCTCAATGCGAGCAAAGCGAAAATGACTTCCACAGCTGACATGCGGGGTCTCGCGCCCAAGACAACACAACCTTGGAAACCCCACGTTTTTGAAGGATCAACAACGGTCTGTCATCAGCGATGTCTTCAGCCAAAGAACCAAGTGTTGCGACACGAGTTTTCTATGCGACATGTCACTGTCGTGCATCGACCTTCTCGTTCGAGGTCAGTATGTCCGACCTGCCTCTACCGGTACACTTTTGCCACTGCAGCATCTGTCGTCATTCTACTGGTACGCTCAGCACGGCAGGCGCCATCATTCCTGAGCCTGTCGTCAATTTTTCGACTTTGACAGTATACAAGAGTTCCGAGCATCTGACACGCTATTTCTGCTCGACGTGTGGAGCACACAGCCTGGGCTCTTTTCAGCTTGGCAATGTCACGAAGTGGTTTGTCTCGGCGCCATCAGTCGATGCAGAGGAAGAGGTGTGGAACTTTGCCGGCCATGTATTTGTTGGAAGCACGGGTGACGGAGGACTCGCTACTCTTCTGCAACAGATCGGCGGGATAGAGGTAGGACTGTGGGACACTTGGGCGGGCAAGAGCGCTCCATGGCACCCAGCAGATCGACCTGCAGCCGTAAGGCCCGCGAAAGAAGAGCCAGACCGCCTACACGCTCGTTGTCATTGCGGTGGTATCGAATTCTACGTCTCGAGGCCCAACGGCGATGAGACCTTCACCGAAATCGATGAAGATAACGTTCGCAAACACAAGGACAAATGGCTTGGGATACACGATGTATGTACCTCATGCCGACTGACGATCTCGACTTGGGTCATCTCTTGGATCTTTCCCTCACGCGACAAGATCATTTTGCCAGATGGTTCACCGTATCCGGCGGACGGCAAATTCGGTACCGTGGAGGTATACAGTAGTTCAGCCGGCGTATATCGATCGTTCTGCGGAAAATGTGGAGCCGCAGTGAGCTACGTTAGCAGCGAGAGGTCCCACGTGGTGGATATTGCTGCGGGTTTGCTTGACCACGATGGCCATAACGTTAGGGCTGAGGACTGGGTTGAGTGGAGATCATACAAGTTGGCATGGGAAGAGGATGCAGTCTGGAAGAGTGCAAGAGACGCATTAAGGGAGGGTCTGCAGGCAAACGAGCTGATGCAGTGACGTACGGTGGTAAGGTCCGCCTCCCAACACACCACCCACAGCTGCGCGGGACGTTCGCCATCGAAGAGCGGGAGATGCGGCTCTATGCTGGTATAGCAAATGACTGAGTTCTGGACGTCCACGGCAGGGTTCGATCTTGATTGTAGCGCGTTTCAGCGTACCGCAGCCCGCACTCGGGGAAATGATTCACATCTCGCTTACATCCTTCCCCCTGTGCGATGCCTAGCGCGATTTTTGGCCAGTATGTGAGCCGGCGTACAGCCATTGTAGGTCTCATTCGTACGTGCGCGAGCTCTTCAGGATTCCTAAGAGGCCCTGTGTGTCTAGCCTGCAAGAGTGCGCAGGTCCCCTGTGGGTACGTAAAGGGCTAGCTAATCACTCAGAAGACCAGCACAGGGTTGACTTCAATAAAGACACTAGGCGTCCGAACAGGGGGAATTGATGTATGAGCGCCACTGTCATTACTCGCTTGATCCATGCCTCTCAAGGATTGTCAAAAGCTTCGTTTCCCAAACAGCTTCCTCCCACATTGTCACGTTCCTTTCACACACTCGTTTGTTTTAACTCCTGCAGCAATGTTCACCAACGCTCTCCTTTCGTTGGCGCTGGTCGCCCCGATCCTTGCGCTGCCAGCGCCTCAGCCAATGGTCATCTCGGATACTACGAAGCAGAAGCCAACATCGCTCTGTGGCGTTTCCGATAGCGTTGTTCTGACCGATACTCCCTGGATTGTTTACAACATGATGTACAATCAGGCTTTGACAGTCGGAACCCAGTGCACCAACTATGACCATGTTGCAACAGGATCAGATGGCAACAAGAAGATCACCTGGGGCGCTGTCTCCAACATCGACTATGTCAAATCGACGTAAGACCAGACGCCCACAACCGTCCGCACGCACGCATACTAACAAGAAGCAGCGATAACATTCCTAAGGGTTACTCGTTCATTGGCCTTACGCAAAACCTCGAGACCAAGCTTTCGGCCATCAAGTCCATCCCAAGCACCTACGACTGGACTCGCACGAACACCACTGCCTACAAAGGAAACATCTGTTTCGACTTCATGACTTCGGACACCAAGGGCGACTCTACATCCACCAACGCCCAAGAGTTAATGCTATGGCTCGAGTACACAGGCGGTCAGCTTCCTATCGGCTGGACTGCCGGTCCTAAGGCTACTATTAGCGACTTGTATGGCACCAGTTGGAAGCTGTATCAGGGCAAGAACGATGACACTGGTATCACTGTGAGCAGTCTGCTGCCTGATAAGCAGTTCACTGGCACTTTCAGTGGTGACATCAAGTACTGGTTGGATGCGCTTGTCAAGATCGGCGTCTTTAAGGATAGCACCTACGTCAACGTTGGCAACGCCGGTACCGAGCCCTTCTACGGAAAGGCTGTCATGAACGCCACTTTGGGTCTGCAGATTAACTTGTAGGATGTATGCAGATGATTTTAAGATCTAAATGGACTGTGATGGTGTGCATTGTGTGCTATGCTGGTGCCGCAGGCGTGCTTGCTTGTCGCGCCTGTCTCACGTGGTGAGGTGAGCACACAGTCCAAATGCTTGTAAAATACGTTAGTCTAGACTACGCAAAGACAGATAACCCAATAGACCTCTGGTAGAGTGCTAGGAGGCATAGGAATCAGCATAGTAAATAACTAGTAGTAGTTAGTAAAGATACTTGAACTGCGTGAGGAGTACCTAATAGAAGCGTTTTTGTTGCGGCAGACGTAGCCGCTGTATAGTTGATCGAAACTGCGCTGAGTTGCTTGCTATCTAGGAGGCGACCATATATACATGCCCTGAGACGTGCTAGTCCAAAGTAGTCAATAGAGGTGACGATCAAGGCCTGTCGGACCGACTTGCACCGCAACAGTTTTAAAGAGGTTGATGAAGGAGAAGAGGAAGCGTGCAGATTCGCTGAACGTTGGCTGATCATTGTACGAACGTTGTATGACCGTTGCAGGCGTTGCAGGCCTACCATTTAGACTGTCGCCCCACAGTACAATGCCACGATTTCCCAATTTTGACAGCGGAAAAACTTTCCCAATACAGCGAGACTTGGCCACAAGATTGAATTAGCCCCAGTACTACAAGCACAGGCTTCATCTCGACAACAGATGTATTTACTTCTCATCATTCATCTGTACTGTCCAGATTCGTGGATTATCAAAACTGTTCTCTAGCCGCTGCTGCAAATAATCAATGATAAGCCGGAAGTCGGCATTTCATACGTCTAACGTCTTTGGCACTGAATGACACAGTCAGGTTAGAGTGGGGCTGTACGATAATCAGTGAATGCACTTGACTAGACTGTGCTACAAAGAGCGTCTTGCTAATCTTTCATGACTCATACCAATCTCGAGCATTTTATCATGACACCAGATCTCAACGCAGTCAGCAAGAGTGAAAGGTGGGACTATTCTACGCCAGGCTTGAGTGGCTATAATATTCCAGACATCGTCTATAGTGTGAGTGTTACTGCCACATCTTTATAGAGTACATGTTGACATACAGAACGGGATCTTTCCACCGGGAAGCTGAGGGTCTTGACCATCGAGGCTGGACTGTCTGGTATCCAGCTGGTCTACCAGATCCAAAAGCACTGTAAGGACGTCGAGCATGTCATCTACGGGAAGAACGCAGATATTGGCGACAGCTGGCTGGAGAATCGATATCGAGTCTGCGCTTGCAATGTTCCCTCACATGCTTACACTCTCAACTTCGCCTTGAACCCGGACTGGCCACGCTTCTTCTCTTACGCACCAGATATCCAGAAGTACCTCTTGAAGGTAGTCGAGGTATTCGAGTTGCGCAAGTACATGACCTTCAATACAGAAGTTGTACGCTCTGAATGGCAAGACGAGAAGGGTTAGTGGAAATTTTCTCTGAGGCAGGAATTCCCTTCCAGTGAAACCAAAGAGTGGGACGAAGAGTGCGACTTGTTGTTGTACGCGACCAACATCCTGAACAACTACAAGTAGCCGCAGATTAAGGGCATGGAGAAGTTCAAGGGCCGCATCGTGTACACTGCAGTCTGGCCGGAAGAGTACCAAGATGGCAAGTGGAAGAGCGACCGCGTCGCAATCATCGGATCAGGCGCGTCTTCAATTCGGACAGTGCCCAAGATGCAGCCACATGCTAAACATCTCAACATCTTTGTGCGGACCGGTGTCTAGTCTGTCCAGATTGCGAACAACTACGGACAAAACAAGGACTACTTACAAGAGGAGCGGAATGAGTTCCGCAAAGATCCTCAGAAGTTAGTGGCACACACTACCGTAAGGACATCGAAAACTAGGTCAACGGATTATGGGGTGCTTTCTATGCTGGCAGTGAAGGACAGAATGCTGCACAAAAGATGTTCAGGGAAAGAATGAAGGAGTTCCTCAAAGATGAGCGACTTTTGCAGGGCTTCACACCAAAGTTTGAATTTGGCTGTAAGTTGCACATCCGCCTTCCGCACATTAATCGATTTGACCAAGAACAGGCCGCCGCATCGCACAAATAGAAGCCATCCAGAATGAAAACGTCGATGTGCACTTCACGGCGGTTGAGGCGATAAACGAAGACGGAGTCATTGGCGGTGACGGCGTCAAACGCAAGGTCGATACAATTATTTGCGCCACCGGCTTCGATGTCACACACAAGCCTCGATTCCCAGTGATCGTTACGAACAACATAGATCTTTATGAGAAATGGAAAAAGGAGCCAGGGTCGTAACTTGGCCTTGGTTGTCCTGATGACTACGGTCAGGAGCTCTTCGTTGTCGCCTTGTGTCGACCCGGAAGGCAAGTGAGCGTATTTATGTTCTATATCTCCGTTCTCTCGTTCTATTGCAGAGACTACTACACGCACCATTCTGCGCTTCTACGCGCATGATCGTGTCTGACGCATATGTGCACACTGAGGTGGCGCAGCGCAGTCACTGTAGCCGAAACACAGCTTGACGAAGTAAAAATGAGTGATAGTAAAATGCCGTGAGATATTGAGTTGGGGAAGAAGGTATGGAAAACTTGACGCACAATAGCGCGATGAACAATTTCGCCCTAGGTACCAAGACTCGCAGGCGCGTTGGTGATGTCCATCAGCTTGGAAGGAGGCACACCGGCCAAAACCTGCGCTGCAACAAATGCGATAAGCTGCCACCCAGTACGCAGAGATAGGAAGGTCAATGCTGCCACAAAGAGCGCCATACCTACTGCTAAGGTCTTGGTAGTCCTTGTTCGCGATGTGTGAAGTGTGTTGGTGGGACAGTGCACACAGGTTGACTGCCGACGTCTGTCGACCGGCCAGCGCCATCGATCGGAGCGCCGGCCGGGTGCTCGTCTTGATATTGTGGCTGAACGCTAACAGCCGGGCTTGAACTGTGCGCCCCTCAGCTGCACACCGTGCGAAGCTTAGCTCAACGTTGATCTTTGTCTATCTGTCTACAAACTGGCTAATCAAAGCCTGCGACGCGAGATGCGCTACATTCCGTCTACTACCCAGTGCCTATGAACGTACCCGATGGGGGATCTGCGGCATCCTGATGTACGTGTAGAACTGATCGGCATGTGGCTGATGGGGTGCGACGAGATGATCTTTCGCTGCCTGAAGGGCCCTGGCAAGTGGCGCTGTCGCGAAACTATCTCATCGTCTCGACGAACAAAGACCACTCATGCAGCATGAACAAATAAACAAAGGAGCCAACCATCTCCATCATCTTCTAGTCCTTAGTTGAAAAGCAGTTGCTACAAGGTCTCGGCAAATGCCCAAGCGAGCGGCAGAGGCGCTCGAAGGGGAAGGAGCAAACCTTTAAATTTATGCACCAAGACGCTTCGGCTGGCCCTACCGGTACTGCATGGACAGATCCTCCGACAGTCGCTTTGGACCTTGCGGCCTACACCAAACTCAGTCTATACAATCACGTTCAGAGCATCAACGGTCACGGGTTCATCTCCACTCCAGCGTCGATCTTGCACCCTCAATTCTTGGCCTTCAGTACAAGTGCAGAAACTTGCCGAAGGGGGCAGAAGTCAAGAGTGACAAGGCTTGACGTCGCGATGGGACCTCTTGGGGGTGCTCGTGTGCTCGTATTGCTATCACGGCATAGTAATCCGGGACTATACCAAGTGGTGCAAGTTGTATAAGTACATCTGCGCTGAAGCCTCAGCCTGTAGGTCATCACAAAGATCAACTTCATCATTTCCTTCATCTTCTCTCATCCCATTCAGCATGCAGTTCTTCACTCGCGCCGTCGCCATTGCGGCTGCTGTGACACCCTTCTTTGCCTGCGCTGCTCCTGTCTCTGCACGCCAGGCCGCCGATGAGATTATTCCTGGCAAGTACATCGTCCAGCTCAAGCCGGACGCCGATGTTGCTTCTATCGCCGCTCATCACAACGTCGTCCGTGGGATCCACGCTCGCAATCTTGCCAGACGTGACAATGCCGCTGCTGAGGAAGAGGCTGGTGTCGAACGCGAATTTGAATTTGGTGACTTCAAGGGTTACTCTGGAGCTTTCGATGCTGCGACTGTCGAGGAGCTCAAGACTCTGCCTGAGGTATGTCACAAGCACTGCTTCGTACCCCACAATACTGACTACCTCCCAGGTCCTAGATGTGGTGGCAGATTACATCATGACTACCAATGCGCTGGTCACTCAGAGCAACGCTCCATGGGGACTTGGCAGCATCTCCTCGCGCACTCGAGGGGCTACCAGCCACATCTACGATAACACTGCCGGCCGTGGTACATTCTCCTACGTCGTTGACACGGGTATCAGAATCACACACCAGGACTTTGGCGGCCGTGCACAATTTGGCTTCAACTCGGTAGGCGGCGACAACAACGACAACCAGGGCCACGGAACTCACGTTGCCGGCACTGTTGGTGGAACCACCTATGGCGTTGCTAAGCAAACTACTCTCATCGCAGTCAAGGTCTTCGAGGGTATTTCGGGCACTGCTTCTGCTGTCATTGCTGGCTTCGACTGGGCTGTCAACGATATTGTGTCCAAGGGTCGCCAAAACTCAGCTGTTATCAACATGTCACTCGGTGGTCCTGGCTCAACTGTTTGGGATCGGGCTATCACAGCCGCATGGAACCGTGGTGTTCTTGCTGTTGTTGCATCTGGTAACGAGAACCAGCTCGCTTCCAACCGCTCGCCTGCTCGCTCGCCTGAGGTTATCTGTGTTGGTAACGTTCAGAGTAATGATGCTCGTCGGGGTGGTACCGGTGGCTCAAACTTCGGCCCTGCTGTCGATATCTTCGCTGCCGGTACTGGCGTCGTCTCAGCTTACTTCAACTCCGACACTGATGTTGCTACTTTGACTGGTACTTCCATGGCATCACCCCACGTTGCTGGTCTTGTGAGCTACTTGCGAGGTCTAGAGGGCCTCTCGAGTGCGGCGGCTATTAAGGCGAGAGTTCTGGAGCTGGCCACCCCAAACAGGGTGACTGATGCTCAGGGCTCGGCGAACCTGTTGGCTTACAACGGCAATGGCCGATAAAGTATGATACAGAAGGCATTGTGATGGGGTTAGTGAAACCCTTCGTGGTCATGCCGCATGGCTGATGAGGCTGGAATACAATTTTGAATACGTAAGGAGACCTTGTGCTACATGCCGCATCACTTTCAATCGTTTGTTACATCTGGACTGCCCTGTTTCTTTATTCGGTGGGGTCACGACCATCGCGCTTCTGCATTTCTTTGAGATAATCCTCCTCTGTCTCGAGATCGAAAGGCACAGGGCGCGTGAGCGGCAAGAACGGTAGACCCCTCTCCTCAAACTGCTTGAGTCGTTTAGCAGTGTTTGGCCTCGACTTGTTGACACTGTAGATCTTGACGCGGTGGCAGGAAGAAGTGACGTGCAAGTCCCAATTCCACGCGCTGCGAACGTAGGTGGGTTGTGTCTGGCAGCGTTATCTCCAACTCATAATTTAGAAGAAATTGGTAGACTAACGTTCAGGGCATCGTCCCAACATCTGACACAAAATTCAAGCCAACCCTCAGCATCAACTGGACATTCGAACGACCAGGTTCTCCAGGCGTGGAAGTACTTCTTACTCAGATTCTCGTCTGGCACTTCATACCACACACCTCCGCCATCGTTACTGACTTCGACACGTTCAGGCCATCCGCTACCGCTGAAAGCCCATCCAGTAAACGTGATCGTGCCATCGTGAATGATGACATCGTTATTTACAGGCGTCATGATCGCAGACGAGACAGGCATGGTCTGAATACTGAAACCGCTGCTGTACGTGACGTTCTGCTTACCCATCTGAGGAGTGTAGTACAGATACTCCTTCATCTGAACAGGTGCCATAGAAGGTGCGTTGATGACGTTGATGCGTGTCAGCCACTTGCAAGAGCGAGCGCCGATGTATCCCATAACCACGACACGGAGAGGGAAACCGTGAATCGCGGGAAGGGGCTCATCGTTCATCTCCCACGCCAGCAACACCTCGTTGATCTTCATCTTGCGAACAGGGACAGAGACGGCATAGTTGTACACCTCTCCCTTCTTGAAATATGTGTCGGCGCCGAAGAACTCGAGATGAGCACCGTCGTCTTTCAATCCACCGCAGTATTTGATTACCTTCTTCAAGGACACACCGGTCCAGCGTGCAGTACCGATGGCGCCCTCACCCCATGGAGCATTGATAAGCTCATCGCCATCACCAGGGTACTCGTGAATCTGCTCTATACGGCGAGTGCCGGAGCACTGCAGACTGGCGACAGTCGATTGGCGGGGGAAAACGGATTCGTCTTTGAGTAGTTCGAGGGTGATTTTCTTGGGGTCGTTGACAAGACCCTCGACTTCGAAGTAGTATTTGCTGGAGTCAATTTCGGGGATGCCGCCGTGATTGCGCACGAAGAAGTCGGGGTTGTTCGTAATCTCGGTCTGAACTAGTTAGCCAGAGGCTTGAGTCTGTCGCAGATGCTTGCGTACCTCAACCAGGCGTTTCTGCAGGCTTGTCAGTACCCGTCCATATTGAAGTCATGGCGCATGTCACTTACTCTCGGTGGCTCGCCGTTGTATGGAAACTGTAGGACGTGGATCATGTCCTCACTCTTCTCTTTCTTAACGTAATCCCATGATATGTCGGGCATGTTGCTGATGGTGGGTCCCATGGCATAGTGGTAGTGCCTACTTGCAGTAAGCAAGTATTTCGTACTGCATCAAGTCAAAGTTGACGCACTTCCAGCGCACTCCCTCCAGCACAGGATTGCTCTTGGGTAACGGCTCGAACTGGAACTCTGGAGGCTGCCACATGTGAGCGTTCTGTCGTGCACATTCGATGAGTCCTAAGCACTGACCACAGGGAAGTCGTATTTCGCCAGGATATCCGCTGCCTTCCTCTTCTTCTCGGGATATCTTTCCCACTCAATGTAGCCCTTCCATCCTTCACGCTCCTCCTCGAATGTAGGCAGTTCGCCCTGTACCTGGAATGGCTTATGATTCGGCTCCGCGGGTGCCATGTTGGTGTGGGTTGTCAGTCGTGGAAGAGTTCACTACTAAACGCCAACGACGCCCACATTGCGGATGTTCCGGTACTTTTTTGAGCACCTTACCAGCCGTCCGAATTCAGCCGGTCATGACTTCAGACTTACTGATTGCTTGATCAAGGGTACGTGCTGATAAGCGATGAAACTTGTTGAAGCTTACTGCACGTCACCCATGTGCAATCGTGTCACGTCTCTCGGTTGATACTGGTTGACGAATGGGAATGGTCTGACCAGGACTAGTCATACGAGGTTGGCAGCGCTTCCGGTTAAAAATTGCGTCATTGTGATGACCGTGAGACCGTTGTCAAAGGAGGTTGTCTCCGCTCAAAAGCTCAAAATGCGTCACATTAAACCTGAAATTCGAGTGACATTCTCTGCCGAAAGAATCTCGAGGCAGGCACGAGCATTGCGATCGAAGTCTAGGTGCCTTGCATCGTGGCTCTTGGAGAGAGGGGAGGCACAGATAATTGCTGGGAGCCGCAAACCAGTCGTTAGTCAATGCTGAGTACAAAACACATGCGCGCCTCACTCAATGTTGAACACGGGTAACGCCTTTCTTGCAGCATATAAACGTCGTACTGGTGGTCGACAACGCCGTTGATAAGATGGCAGCGGTATAGATAGGATTGTCGGGGTGCTGATGATCGAGCAAGACGTGCAGCAAACGCGGCGATTACCGGTACCGGCCACGTGCAGAGCGAGCTTGATTGGAAGGAGCCTGGTGGCCAAGAAATTCTAGGCCTCGGGCCACAAACACACGACGTGCATGACAACGGCTCTCCACGGCTCCGCGGCTCGATCTGCTACGAAGATGCTGATACCCTCAACGCAATGATATCATATACCTCGAGTATCCTCCCGGCGTGCAGTATAGTTACAGCGACGCCAATTATTTCACGCGGGCATTGGCTCTCCTGCAGTTGAAGATATTGCGCACCACCATCACACGCGATGTCGGATGCTCGGACAGTCGCTTTCAGGATTCAGTGGCTATCTATCGCTTTTATTGCCCGATAGACTGGCTACACACACACTTGAAATCACATAAAAGTCTCCAGTGCTTCTCAGAAACATCAACGTCACCGGATTGTGCCTCCTCGCGCGCACATGCATCCGGCAGCTAAAAGTCCACTTCTCAAGATACATCAGGTTTATCGTTTCTCCACCCTGATGTCAACTATGCCATTCAGCGTCTTTTCCATGCCTCATATGCGTTTCCGGTGCAATTCGATCGAGTGGAGTTTCTGTTGCGGCAGACGTAGCCGCTGTATAGTCGATGGAAACTGCGCTGAGTTGCTTGCTAGCTAGGAAGCGACCATATATACATGCCCTGAGACGTGCTAGTCCAAGGTAGTCAACAGAAGTGACGATCAAAGCTGTCAGACCGACTCGCACCGCAACAGTTTCCAATGGAGAATCCCCTGGAGATGGATTTCCTCTCTTGCTTACTTGCTGGATGCATCGCGATCAACTACTGGCTTCAAGGCAGGCTTATCGCGATGGTCTCCGATACCGAGTCGACGAAACAATTTACTCCTATCTTTGGACTACAATGTTCTCAAGCGATAGGGACTCTTTCTGCATCATATCAAGGGCGGCCCTTGGTGACACGGCACAACTCTCCCGCTCTGAATGGCAACAAGACAACTACGCCTCGTCCTCCTCAGCTGAATGCAGCTCAGACCTGCACTTCAGGTCACCCTCATGCTGCCAACGTCTTCATTAGGGTCCAAGAAATGCCCCGAGCCGAAGACCGAGCTAATGAGAAATGGAGATAAATCGAGACGCAGCTAAACTTTAGAAGGCTTGCCGGATATGGACGTAACAGAATCCCTGGTGCTCCACAGAGGTACTTGAGAAGGTCATATTCAAGCACGGTATTGGTATCGAGCCTATTAATATGTGGCACAGCAAGCTCTTACCACTCGAAAATATTAGGTCGATAAATGAGCCACGGCAATCATTTTTATTGAGCACAGGTCTGCTTCAAATTTGGGGTCCTGCAGCGACCGTTCAACACGATAAACTCGCATCAAAATTCAGTCAAGTGTGTCACCAACAGACAGGTAGCGTTGATGAACAAGGCTCGAGCGGGGTCGGTCGACACTTTTGAACTTACCTGTCTACTATGGAAAAGGTGAGTCGATCAGGAATCTTGTCATCTGCTTGACTGACGCCAGCAGGAAAGCCACTGTACAGAAGCGGCGCGACGCATTCAGTCGAGTGGAGAAGACCATCAGCACGCACGATACCTCCAAGCTGCCAGAATGCTATTGAGATACCGCTCGCGAAGGTATCTACGAGCAAAGACTGCGTATGGGCAAAGCCATCTTCGAAGATTTGCAGCAGCATGACCACGACATCTTTATCTGGATCACACCTCGCTACAATCTGATCAATGCTAGGTGAGGTGAACGATCGCACTGAGAGTTCATGGACTGACCCAAGGAAGTCCTTTCGGTCATCAAGGAGTCCTTTTCGAGCCAGCCATCGAACACAACGGCACCGAAGAGCAGAAGACCAAATGGCTGTCTCTCGCAAGATCCGGCAAGATCCTCGGTACTTACTGCCAGACAGAGCTCGGCCATGGATCATTCATTCGTGACCTCGAGACCACTGCTACCTTCGATGGAGTCACCGATGAGTTCGTCATCGATTCGCCGACAGCCTCATCTGCTAAGTTCTGGCCTGCTGGGTTGGGCTTCTCTATCACACATGCGGTCGTCATGGCACAATTGATTGTTGGCGACAAGAGCCTAGGTCCTCATCTCTTCATCGTACAGATCAGATCACTGCAAGACGGCACGCCTCGAGTAGGTGTCAAGATGGGTGACATTGGTCTGAAGATGGCGTACGTATGCAGGCCCTCCTCAATGAACACACCACTGACCACTATCAGGCTACAACGAAAAAGACAACGGCTACGCGGCATTCGAACACGTCCGCATACCAAGAACCTATATGCTCATGGGTCACAGCACTCTCAAATGCGATGGCACCTGTACCGCCGATTATAACCGCGCCAAGTTATCGTACTCGGTCATGCTCCTCGTCCGTAGCAAGATGCCAGCCATCTTCGCTGTGCAACTTGCGCAAGCTGTTACAATTGCGACAAGATACTCAGTGGTTCGAGAGCAGGGCTTAGGTCCAGACAACTCGCTAGATACGGAGACTTCAGTGATGTCATATAAGTCGCAGCACTTCCGCACCCTGACTCTGGTTGCGAAGTCCTACGCGATGTTCTTTGCAGGCCAGGACTGCAAAGCACAATATGTAGACCTGAAGGCCAGGCAGAATCGAGGAGATCACTCAACATTGGCTTCGGTACATGCGTTATGTGCTGGTCTTAAGGCGTACGTGACATCCGAAGCGGCAGACGGTGCAGGAGAAGCGCGCAAGCTATGCGGTGGACACGGCTTCATGTCGATCTCCGGACTGCCTGACCTGATCGGCGTAACAGCAGGCGGTTGCACATTGGAAGGCGAGAACCACGTGATGTGGCAGCAGCTCGGCCGCTATCTCCTCAAGCAAGTCGACGCCATTCAAGCTGGCCAGGATGCAGACGAGCAGGTTCGGTACCTCGCTCCCGAAGGCCCGTCAATACCCTGTTCAGCAACAGATCGCCGCTTCCTCGATACCAGCGTCCAACTCTCCATCTACCGCCACCGCGCCCAACGTCTAGTCTCCAAAGCCCACTGGTTAGTACACTCATCCAGGAAGCCAAAGTCAGAAGCCTGGAACGAGCACATGATGCTCATCATTTCTGCATCACGCGCCCACATCGAGTATGTCGTCCTCCAGTCCTTTAACGCCATCATCAACTCACCGCCAGCACCGTTCTCACCCACCTTGGAAACAGTGCTTGAGCGCGTACGCTCGTTCTTCGCACTCCCGACCATCATCAATCCACGCTCCACCGATGCGCTGCACTTCATCGAGAGCAATACTTGGGGCGAAGCGTACCTCAACACGTCTCAGCTCGACACCATACGCTTCCTCGTCAACGAGCTGTTGGAGCAGTTACTGCCCGAGGCTATCGCGCTGACGGACGCATGGGATTTTCGGATGCGAGCCTATGCAGTGCGCTGGGCATGCGTGATGGAAATGTGTATGAGAACATTATGCGGTGGGTGGAGCAGATGCCAATTAACAGGGGGAGTGTGGAGGGCAGCTGGGGGAGGTGGGTGGGTCCTATTTTGAATAAGGAGGACAGGGCGAAGCTTTAGCCATCTTGATGGGTCATGGCCGCATCGATATTACGTTTGTGCAAGGTCGAGTCTGGCATGTGGTATTCTTTCCTATCTTGTGGAGCTATGCAAGCTTATGTCGTTGGGCTTGCGGACCTCTATACATCACAGCGCTCAGTAGTGATGAGGAATAAAGAGCTAGTGCACGCTGAGATCTCCGCGAGTTGTTGGTTCCTCTATTGACGAAGAAGCAGTTAACGTGTTTTATAAGCGAGTCGTCGATACAAGCGAGTCGTTAGCCCCACCAACTTTGATCACCTCTTCCATCTCAACGTGCAATGGCTCCACGCTACGCTTCTCAAGCGCCTTTAAATGAAGCTGATATTCAGCTTGCTATTAATTCTATTAAAGCCCAGCAAATCAGGTCTGAAAGCCGCGCTGCTGTAGTCTATAATGTCCCTTGTATGACTATGCGCGACCGACGCGCTGGCAAGCCTGCACGACGCGATTGCCAACCCAACTTAAAGAAGCTTACTGAGCTAGAAGAGGAGGTAATTGTAGTCTATATACTTGATCTGGATCAACGTGGTTTTGCGCCTACGTACGCAGCAGTGCGTGATATGGCTAATAAGCTGCTGGCTGCGCGCGGTATTGGTCACGTCGGCGTCCACTGGCCACGCAACTTTGTTAAGCGATCAGACAAGCTTACAACGCGTTTCAATCGAGCGTACGATAGGCAGAGAGCCTTGTGTGAGGATCCTGCCTTAATCAGCAGCTGGTTTGAGCTTGTAGAGCAGACAAAGGCCAAGTACAGCATCTGCGACGAGGACGTCTACAACTTTGACGAGGCTGGCTTTATGATGGGCAAGATCACAACTCAGCTTGTTGTGACAGGGTCAGAGAGGAGAGGCAGGCCAAAGGCTGTTCAGCCTGGCAATCGCGAGTAGGTGACAGTTATCGCTGCGATCAACGCTGCTGGCTGGACAATCCCACCCTTCCTCATCTTTGCTGGCCAATACCACTTGTCTGCCTGGTACGAGGAGGCAGAGATCCCACGCGACTGGGCGATCGCAGTCAGCGACAACGGCTGGACGAACAACGAGCTTGGAGTTGAGTGGCTGAAGCACTTCGACGCTCACACGAAGACTCGTAGCGTGGGTGCGCGTCGCCTGCTTGTCCTTGATGGCCATGAGAGCCACCACTCTCTTGAATTTCAAGAGCTTTGCAAGGAGAACAATATCTTCACGCTCTGTATGCCGCCTCACTCATCTCATCTGCTGCAGCCGCTTGACGTTGGCTGCTTCTCGCCGTTGAAGCGCGCGTACAGCCGTGAGATTGAGGCTCTGATCCGCCACCACATCAACCACATCACCAAGCTTGAATTCCTGCCAGCCTTTAAGGCAGCCTTTGATCGCACCTTCACGACAGC
>NW_022984840.1:0-9924 GCF_010094145.1 Didymella exigua CBS 183.55
AGTTAATAATTACTATAATCTAGTTATAACTAGCTTTATCTAGTAGAAAATCCTTAAAGTCTATACAAAGATATTGCATAGGTTAGTCTAGGATAGGTAAAGGGTGAAGGTAACCTTAGAGTTAGGTCTGCTTTAGATGTCCTCTTTAGCACAGAATACAGTTATAAACATAACATTAATAAGAAGTTTCTATACCTTTCTAGTAATATTTCTTAGATAATAACTAATAAGTCTTCTTTATGCTTAGATGCGCAGATAATACTTAGTTATAGACCTCCTAGATTAACTGTGTATAGAGGGTAGAGTCTACCTAAACACAGAGATAATCCTTGTAGAGTAATAGTCTATTACTAACGCAATACTAGTTAGGCAAACTTTCGCGTTCTAGACTAAAACTAGTCTAGTTGTCCTGTAGTAACGCTTTAATTAATTCTAACAAGTCTAGGTCTATATAGCGCTTGCTGGTACTAAGCACGTAGATTTGGGTGTTAGGTTGTTGATCTCCTATGTACTTCTAGGCGAGATCAGAGTTGATACAAGTGTTAAGTTGATTTAGGCCTAGGAAAACGCGTGAACAATTGTCTTGCTGGGCAACCTGTAAGTCACTCAGATCTTGTTCCCTACAGCTTAAGATGTCTGCTCTAGTGTTGCTTGCACCTAGAGTATACTTAATTTAAAAGTTAAACAGGGCTATAGTCTCTGCCTAACAAACTTGTCTTGCACTAAGTACTTTAGTTGTTATAAAGTACTCTAGTGCTCTATAGTTAGAGAACACTTAGACGCAAGATCAGGCACTTGTTAGTTCCACTCTCTACTTGCAAAAAGCTTAGTGTATGGCAAATAACTCCTTATTGTGTATCTCCTAGTTCAGCTCTAAACTAGATAAGACTTAGCTATAGAATGCAACTAGGTACTATTTTCTATTAGGGTGTTTTTGCAATAGTACTCCTGCAACCACACTATTAGAGGTGTTAGTTTCTAGTTTTGTATTGTATTTGGGGTTAAAATAGCACAGGGTTAGAATTAACAGTAAGGCTGTTTTTAGGTGCTTAAAAGCAACATCGCACTCTATAGTCTAGTTAAAGGGGATAGAGGGGCTTTGTAATATAATTAGCAGCTTAGCTACGCGAGAGAAATTAGGTACAAATTGTTAATAGAAACCTATAAATCCTAGAAACAATTTTACACTAGTAACAGTTGTAGGTTACTCCTAGTTTTATAAGGCTTCTACTTTGTTAGGGTTAACCTTAATTCCTTAGTTAGTGAGGATATAACCTAGATACTTTGTCCTTATAATGTAGAACTTGCTTTTCTTAATATTAGCCTAGAGTCCTGTAATTTACAACCTCTCTAGAACATTCTTAACATGTAACTAGTAAGTCCTAGGGTTGTTAGAGTAGATAAGGATGTTATTAAGGTAGGTAATATAAAAATTATTAAGATAGTTAATTAAAATATTATTTATATACTATTAATAGGTTGCAGGGCTGTTAGTTAATCTAAATAGTAGTACCTTATATTTATAGGTTCTATAACAAGTCTAAAAGGTTGTGTACTCCTTGAAGGCAGGATCTATCTATATTTAATTAAAGGCTGTGTAGATATCTAACTTAGAGAAGATCTTTGCTTTAGATAGTCGCGTAAGCAGCTTGTCTATGCGTGGTATTAGATACGCATCTTTCTAAGTTAGTTAGTTAAGCTTCTAATAGTCCACGCAGATGCGCAGATCGCCATTTGACTTGCAAACACACAGGATAGGAGAGGCAAACAGGCTGCTACTGCTTTTAATCTAGCCTTACTTAAGGTAGTCCTGCACATATCGCTTAGTTGCTTCTAGTTCCTCTAGATTTTACTTATACAGAGGACTGAAGTTATTTAGAAGGGGTTTAGTTAATATAATCTTGTAGTTATAGGGTTAGTGCTTAGGGAGTTCCTCAGTGGCTGTTTTACTAAACACATCCTAATATAGGTTGTAATAAGCTAGAAGTCGTGCGTTAATAAGCGCAGCATTCTTAGGGTTGTCCTCTAGTTTCTTATCTAAAATTAGTTAGTTTATCTTATACAAACTAGTTGTGAAGAATTTGTTTTCTTTTCTTTTTATATTAAAATAGAATGTATTTGCAGAAATAAGAGTAATAGAAGGCAAAGGGGAAGGATTTAGTAGGGTTTTAAGAGTTAGTTGCTGTATGTCTAGAGGTAAACTTAGAATTGCAGGAGGTGTAAACTTCTAACTTTTTAGCATGTAGAGTAATCCTCTAATTTAATAGATAACTAGTGTGCTGTGGCTTCTCTAATACTTATCCTGTTCCTATAAGTTGTTGCGTTATTAAATATTAAGAGTAACATGTTGCAATACAATGTTTTAACAGAGGGACATAAGTATTAGCAGAGTGGGGTTGTAAACAGCTAGGTACTAGTTAGGCTAAATAAGTTGAGAACGCTCTGAATCTAGCCAGAGCTTAAATCTTCTTAGCCACTAGATTCTAATAATGCAGTCTTGTAAACCTAAGTCTATAATTACAAAGGGATAGTTGTGTATCTTTCTGCTGTCTATAATTATGTAGAGTTAGATGTACTACATAACTAGGGTTAAAATCTAGTCCTTAAAACCTTTTACTAAAATCTTAAAGGGTAGCTTTTAGATAGGAATCTAAAGAGCTAAAGAAATTAAAGAAGTAATTTTAGAGTTAAGAAAAAGGTGTCCTTAAGCTCTAGTATTAATTAATAAGTTAATGCAGACACTAAGGCCTTTTAAGTATAAAATAGACTTAATAAGGAAATATAAACTACTAAATAAATAAGATAAATTAAGATTAGATAAGTTATAATAGTTTAGGCCTAGGAAGGGAACTCCTCCTAGGCTTCTTTGTTTCCTATCTAATTGTGGTTGTTAGTGTTGTAGTTATGTGTTTTAGAGGCGTCCACAAGGTCCTTATCACTAGCCAACTCAATCTTGCGTACGTGTGGGACTAGGCAGTTATTAGCGTAGTGTCCTGGCTTACCACAGTTATAGCAGTTACTAGGTGTTGGTGTTGGTGTAGATTCCTTGACAGGTCCAGGGGTCTTAGAGAAGGCCCTTAGAGCAGGTACGGATAGTGCTCTGCTTAGCTGACGTTAATACAATAACAAAGCATTATAATCTCTAGAAGGTGTGACCTTTTTAGCAGTGTCTAAACTAAAACAATTTTAGCTCTGCGTTAGAGGGGCACCAGAACATCTAAATATTCCTGTAGGGTTAGGTTAGTTGCTCTGCTCTATATTAAACGCAGTTAAGTGCTCTACTATAAGTTTAAACAAATTGTTCCACTACCTCTTAAAACCTAGGTTAGGTACACGAAGTCCCAAGGTAACCTTAGTCTATAGGTAGTAGAACCACTCTGTTCTAGGTACTTGTCCACGTATAGCTGCACTGAGAAAACGAGCTTTAAACGCAGGGAATGATTTGTTCTTGTCCATAGTAAGCTAGTTAAATATAGCTCTACTCTTAGCCTTCTTATTTCCTGTAATGAAATAGGACTTAAGAAGGGCAATTATCTCTTCAGCGTCCTAAAATAACTCTAAAGGAGTGTTAGCTAGATACTAAGGCTCTAGATATTCTTTAGCTAGGCCTGTTGTGTGTCCCTATACTAAGGCTATTTAAGCGCGCTCGCTCTAATAGTAATCCACGTTAATTTCTAATTAGTCTTGTATAGAGGCCTGCTATTGTTTAAAGGTTAGACTAGTTCTATTATTAAGATTATTAATCTTTAGGGTATATTTAGAAAGTTTCTGCCTAATATTATAGTCTAGGGGTGTCTTAGACTAGAACTATAATAGCTGTCAAGACATAGTTAGGATTAATTTAGTAGTTAGTAGTAGGTTATCTAATAGTTATTAGGAAGCCCTTAGTTAGGAGATTTTAGCACAATGTCTTGTAACTTCTTTTACTAGGTCTATCTTATTTAAGTCTAAATCTGCTTCTTAATTACTTTTAGCTATATTCTTTGCTACTAAGGTTTAATTAGGTAGTAGTTTAGAGGCCTTATTTGCTGCGCTCTAAACTTAGGCTAATCTTCTTGTAGGTTCCTTAGAACTAGGGGTGTTGCTGCCTAACATTAGTATTATCTCTAATTTAGGTAGGTTATTAGTAGTCTCCTAGTCTCTACCTTGGCGCTATCTAACGCGTCTTTTCTAAAGTAATCTAGACGTAATTGTCTTAGAAGTTCTAAACCTAAAGGCTTTAGTTGTTAGGAGATCTCTAGTATCCTAACTGTAGCTAAATACTAGATATAATAGTGTGTAGTGAATTAACTCTAATTCTACTAGGTTCTTAGGCGTAATTTGAAACAAACAAGTTGCAATATTATTTAGAGGCTATCACTAGCTAGGACAAGTTTTTCTGTATAATGTAACAACGCAGGCAAGAAGAGAGATATCTAGAATAGGTGTGAATCCGCTACAAGGCATATGGGAGTGCTAGGATAATAAGAACACCAGGATATATTCTCTACACCTATAGGTCTTGTACAAAAGGATATAGAAAAACTACTCTACAATGCTACAGTTCCTTGCTCCTTATATATAAGGGTTTAGTGGCAGTTTAGTGTGAGCTTATGCTATGCAACAAGGGCCATGGTCATGAGTCGCTAGAACTGTATCCTAGTGGTATCGGGTCACTGTTCGTAGAGCGTTGTTACATGTAGTAAGATTAGACATAATTCCTGCACTTACAAGGTAGAAATAGAGGACGCAGATAATAGTAAAGCTTCTAAATAATACTATCTAGGCCTGTAAACAATTATTTATTTGTGTTGTGTTGTGATATAGCGCTGCGCAGGCGTTCTGTTGTTGAAAGTGCGGCGCTCAGTTGGGTGCGGCGCTCGCTTGTGAAACACGTTACTCCTAATATATTTAAGACTTAGCACGCTAATATATCTTATACATTAACAAGGAAGGCTTCCTACTAGCCTTTAGGGATATATTCCTTAATATATTTATAAAGGTTAACTACTAAAAGGCCTTTAAGGTATAAGGGCTTATTCCTACTAATGCCTAGGTAGTGTTAGATTGCCTTAAAGTGCGGCTGTATACCCTACTAGCAGTACCTCTACCTAAAACACTGTAGCTATCTAAGACACTAGGCAATACACACAAGTTTAGGTCTTAATCTAAGCTTATAAGTAACTCCTTCTAATAATTACTAAGTATTATATAAGAAAGGTTCTTAAAGCTAATAAAAGGGGCTAAAGAGATACTATATAAAAATATTATTATTAAGGCCCACGTGCAAGAGCTTAAAGAGCAATTAGTAGTAATAACTAAAAGAAAATTGCGTGAGAGAAAGTAGATTTAGTATAGTGGCACACTTAAGTATGGCCTAGCAGCATTGCAGGTAGCTGCTGAGGCGTCTGTAGCAGCTTAGCTATCTAAGAAGACTTAGGGTAGAGGTAGTTAACTAGGAGCTTAATTAACTGTTTAGCACTGTAGGAACTACAGCAAGACTAGACACAACACATAAACGTGCTAGGAGGGTGTAGAAATATCTTCTAAATCTAATGTAAGCACGTAGTATACTAGGTTACTATTTAATAGTAAGTAGTTGTAGTTGTAGTAACTTGTGTTAGTTATGCTAAGAGAAACTGGCTAGTTTAGTGATTTGGCTGGCTTGGTGATAATCTACGTTAATTAACATTAATACATAATTGCATGTAACGACTCCACAAGCGAGCTGGCCACCCAAGCGAGCTGGCCACTTTTGCCAAGACTACACCGAACTTCACTCTCCCTGTAATGCCTCAACACAACAACGTAAAAAAGCCTTTAAATAAAACAGATATACAGCTTGCCCTTCAGGCTATCTAGCAAGACGCGACACTAAGCGTGCAATATGCTGCAGCAATATACTAGGTCTCTTAAAGAATCCTAGGCACGCGCCTTAATAGAACCTCTTCATAACGCGATTGCAAGCCTGACATAATAAGGATAACTAGTACTAAGGAGGAGGTGATTGTCCAGCATGTATTAAAGCTAGACAAGCGAGGATACCCACCCCAGCTTGCTGATGTGGAGGATATGGCTAATTCTCTGCTTGCTAAGCGCCACTAGCCCTACGTTAGCAAGAACTAGGCTACTAACTTTGTAAAACGTCAGCTAGGGCTTAAAGTTAAATTTAATTGCAAGTATAACTATAAGAGAGCTCTATGTAAGGATCCTACTAAGGTGATTAGGGACTAGTTCTAACTAGTAGAGAATACTAAAGCTAAGTATAGTATAACGTGGTTTATCACCAAGCCGCCAGGTATCACCAAACCGCCACCCCTCACCAACTTTTTTAGAGTCACTAACTATTACACAACTATTACGCTTAACCACAATACTACACTAATACTTATAATTACTATAATTACTCTTTAGAAGCAGCGCTATTATCTGCATCTAATATTTCTGCAGTGCAGGTGCGCAAATTGTGGCTAGTCTTGCTGCAACGTCCGCAGTGCCTCTCTTTGCGCACCTTCTTCCTAGACTGTTTAGATGCCTTACTACCACCACTGTCCTTCTTAGCTATTATATCCTGTACCTTACTAACTATAAGAGCCTCTTCTGTCTAGATATACTTTCTTTTGCGACTACGCTGCGCTGTTAGAGCCTTAATAGCCTTCTTTATGCTATCTATTTCCCTTCTCTGCAACACGTTAGCATGGTCTATCTGTGCAACCCCTCTAGTAAGTAAGTTAAGTGATTTTATAATAGGAGACAGGGGTGAATCTCTGTGCAATTGCATGCGCTTACAGATATACAACATTTATAACTTAACCTCCTTTGCGCTGGTTAGTGTTTTAGATTCCTATAGGGTAGTCTCTAGTGGTGGTGGTGTTGGCGTGCGAAGGACTACATCAAGCTTCAATAGCACTTGCTCTGGGTTAAAAGGAACTAGTCCTACGCCTCTAAAGCCTCTATAGATATTGTCTTTTGTAATAGCCTTGTAATAGGCTGTCTAGAAGCTAGTAAGGAAGAACTCTTTCTTAATTTATATCTTTAAATATTGTAACTAGGCATTAACCTTAATTAAGTACGCCCTCTTTAAGGGGCTAAAACAGGCCACATTAAGCAGCTGCAACAGGTGCAATAAGTGTAGGGGTATATACAAGGTAATAATCTTGTGTTCTGCGCAGTATTCCTTAAACTCTGCAGAGTTATAGCTCTTATAGCTATTAATAATAAGTAGATAGTAGGCACTAATAGTACACTCTTTTATAGACATATTAAAGTGCTTTAACTACTCTAGACTAAGCTTATTTATTGTCTAGCTATTCTTGCTAGTTGTAATTACCTAATTGCAAGGCAGATTAGGGTACTAGGTTGTAATTAGGACCTTGCCTTAGAAGATAATAAAGGGTAGGATAGCCTAGCTAGCAGCGCAGACACTAATAATAATTATAACCTACTCCTAATTACTAGGCTAGATATTCTTAGGGTTAGATTACTTCTCTAAGCCTGTAAACACTATCTTAGACCTAATTATGCCTATTATAAACCTAGTCTTATTAAAGTTGTAGGTATCTCTATCTAGGATTCTGTACCTCTCCTTTGTATTCCTAACTAGCTTAAACTAGGGTGTTATAACGCGTGTATCTTTATTTAGGGCTTATTAATAATTGTACAGTTAGCTATATTAAAGCTTAATTTATTAGGTACGCGTGTTAAACCTGTTTACCTAGAGCTTGCTAACAGGTCCTTCACCACGTGCAGCAAGTAGATTATTAGCTATATCTTGCACTATAGTCTTTATTGCGCCTATTCCTTGCCTGTCTAGCTTAAGTATATAGTTAACTATTACCTCCTCTTCTACCTTTATTAGCTTCTTTAAATTAGCCTTGCAATTGCGTTGTGCAAGCACTCCTGCGCGTTAGTCTCTTAATATTAATTAGGGAACACTAAAGGCCTTAGACGTGTAATTTATACTGTTAGGCATAGTAGCTTTTGTAGCTTAGATAGCAAGGTATAGTGTACCTTTGTTATAGGGTGATTGCGTGTTGCGTTGTAATAGTATTATAATAATTATTGTAATAGTCGCAAAATTGGCGAGGGGTGGCGGTTTGGTGATACCTGGCGGCTTGGTGATAAACCACGTTACAAGATAAAGACACCTACAACTTTAATAAGTCTAGCTTTATAATAGGTGTTATATTAACAGGAGCTGCTGTTACAGGCTCTAAGCGTTAAGGGAGACTAAAGGCAGTGCAGCAGGGCAACTAAGAGTGTACTAGTATCATCTAAGGCATCTGCGCGAAGGGCTGGTCTATCCTACCCTTTATTATTTTCTCTAGCAAGCACCACCTCTCTGCCTAGTATAAGGAGCCTAGTATACCTAATAACTAGGTTCTTAATATCTCTAACAACAGCTAGACTAACAACAAGCTTAGAGTTAAGTAGTTAAAGCACTTTAATAAGCACACAAAGGCGCGCACTATTAGCAGCTATTAGCTGCTTATTTAAGACAGCCACGAGAGCCATAACTTAGTTAAATTCTACTAGTACTGCGAGGAACACAAGATTATTACCCTTTGTATGCCTCCACACTTGTCGCACCTACTGCAGCCACTTGACGTAGGCTGTTTTGCCCTATTAAAGAAGGCCTATAGCTGCCAAGCCAAGCAGCTGATGCGCAGCAAGATTACTTGCATCACTAAACTTAAGTTCTTGCCGTGCTTTAAAGCAGCTTTTGACGCCTCTATTACAGAGAGTAATATCTAGGGAGGATTTAGAGGTGCTAGCCTAGTCCTACTTAACCTAGAGGCTGTGCTATTAAAGCTTAAAGTACAGCTACGCACGCTAACGCTACCTACTGTGGACAACAGTACGTGGGAGTCTAAAACACTAAGCAACACTATAGAATTTAGGTCTTAATTAAAGCTAATTTAAGAGAGGATTTAGAGACACGCTAATAGCTTGCTTACATCTATAGTTAATGCTCTTAATTAGCTTACTAAAGGCGCAGAGCTAATAGCGCATTTATTAGTTTTAGTGCGCAACTAGGTTACTGACCTACAGGCAGCTAACAAGGCTGCTACACGTTGTAAATTACACAAAAGGAAGCAATTATAGCAAGAGGGGACTCTAGTCTTTGCTAAGGGAGTGCAGCTAACTACTCTAAAGGAGTTTAAGGCCTGTAGTAATAGGAAGAAGGTAAAGAAGAGGTTGCGTGTTAATAGGAGCACTTAGTCTCTAAGGCGCTGTAGCATATGTAGCAAGATAGGGCACAACGCGCAAATATGCAGTAAAGATACACAGAGTACTACAGACTAGTTTAGTATACTGTGTAGTATAATATATTATAGTTGTGTGCTGTAATGTTGCAAAGTAGGTGCAGTATTGGTATGGTCTTGGCAAAAGTGGCCAGCTCGCTTGGGTGGCCAGCTCGCTTGTGGAGTACGTTACTTAGCTTTAATATTAGCTACTAGGCCAAACTAGCCCTAGATTACCTCAGGATCCTTACAGAGAGCTCGCTTGTAGTCGTACTTGTGATTAAAGACTACTTTGAGCTCCTCCTGACGCAAAACAAACGTGCTAGCCCAGTTTGAGCCAACAGGGGCCAAACCGCGCTCTTTCTGCAGAGAATTGGCCATATTAGTCACAGCTGCGAGCTAGGGGGGTTCTCCTCGCGCAGCTAGCTCAAGTATGTGCGTAACAATCACCTGCTCCTCAGCATTGGTCAGGTTCTGTGAGTTAGCCATAGTATTAGTACGTGAAGGTCGTCCAGCGCGTCTTGCGCGAAGTGTGGTTTCAGAGGCGCTGTAACTTGTTTTACAAGCGAGCGGGCCACCCTACCAACTTTGCGCACCTCTACAAGCGTATATCTCAACAACGTGATAACATAATATATAGATGTTTGCAGAGTAAATTAAGCAGTATCTAATGTATCTTTTCTACACGTACGTGAGTTAT
>NW_022984840.1:10823-16895 GCF_010094145.1 Didymella exigua CBS 183.55
GCTGGCAGACCTTAGTATAGTACTGTGTAATCTGGAGAAAAGCTCTAAAGGCCTCTGGATTTGTTAACAGCTCTGCAAGGTATGCCAGGCCTTCGCTGCGGCTTGATGGTGGTGTAGGTGGTCGTAGTGGCCATTGGATAAAAGACCCTAGAGTCTTACGGCAGAGTACAAGGTGCTCTGGCGTCTTGTCGCACCCACACGAGCAGGTGAGCTTTGCGTTAGTGTGGTTAAGCCATCGATGGTACCAGGCAAAGTCTCCGTGCCTAGATCGGATAGAGAGGAGCTTGGCTAGGATAGCTCTTGGCAGGTCTAGTTCGGCTGAACTCCTGCGTGGTGCGTAGTCTAGCTTCCAGCCTTTGTACCACTTAGAGAGTGTTCTCCTCTTGTCTGACCACCATTTTTGTTGTGTGCTAATTAGGAGTTGTCGTGCGGTAGTTTTTATGCCTGAGAGTGTAGGCATTGCAGCTTTTCCAGTAGGGAGCGAGGGCTGGCTGGCTTCTAAGTTGGCTAGCTTGTCTGCCGCTTCGTTTCCTTCGATGTCAGAGTGCCCTGGCATCGAAGGAAACGAAGCGGCTCTCAACCTCACGACTGTACGCGCGCTTCAACAGCAAGAAGCAGCCAACATCAAGCGGCTGCAGCAGGTGGGATGACTGAGGTGGCATGCAGAGCGTGTAGATATTGTTCTCCTTGCAAAGCTCTTGAAACTTAAGAGAGTGGTGGCTCACGTGGCCATCAAGGACAAGCAGGTGGTGCGCACTAATAACGCGAGTCTTTGTGTGAGCGTTAAAGTGCTTCAGCCACTCTACGCCTAGCTTGTTATTTGTCTAGCTATTGTTGCTAACTGCAATTGCCCAGTTGCATGGGATATCCTCCTTGTACTAGGCAGAGAGGTGGTACTTGCTAGCAAAGATAAGGAATGGTGGGACTGACCAGCCAGCTGCGTTAATTGCAGCAATCAACGTCACCCACTCACGATTGCCTGGCTAGATAGCCTTTGGCCTGCCTCTCCTCTCTAACCCTGTTATAATAAGCTAAGTTGTGATCTTGCCTATTATAAAGCTAGCCTTGTTAAAGTTGTAGACGTTATTATTGCAGATGCTGTACTTAGCCTTTGTCTCCTCTACAAGCTTAAACTAGCTCCTAATTAGGGCTAGATCCTCACACTGGGCTCTCTGTCTATTGTACGCTCGATTGAAACGCGTCGTGAGACTGTCTGTACGCTTGACAAAGTTGCGTGGCCAGTGGACGCCTACCTGACCAGCGCCGCGCGCAGCCAGCAGCTTATCAGCCATATCACGTACAGCATTGTACGTAGGCGCAAATCCACGTGTATCCAAGTCGAGTATATGTCTGATAATCACCTGCTCCTCTAGCTTAGTGAGCTTCTTTGAGTTGGGCTGGCAATCGCGTTGGGCGCGCGTCCCAGCGCGTTGGCGTTGGAGGGTAGTTCAAGAGACTCTGTACGTATAGGCAGCAGATCTCTTAGTTGATATTTGGCGTTGATTAAGAGCTAAGATTGCGAGGTCTACACCAGCCTCATGAGAGCTGTTTTGGCTGTGGTAGGAGGGGGCTATGGTTGATTGAAGTATACACGTTGCGCAAAGTTAGTGGGGTGGCCTGCTTGCTTGTATGGCCCGCTCGCTTGTAAAACATTTTAGATAGCTGCAGCGCGTCGTACAGAGAGCTTCGCGTCTTGTTCAAGAGCTTGAAGCGCAAGCTAGACCTGACGCTCTTTTAACGCGTCAAATTGTGGTTGTTGTTGAGGCATTAGTAGAGTAAGGGTGTGTTGGTGGGGTCTTGGCAAAGGTGCGCCGCTCGCCCGTGTGCGCCGCTCGCCCGTGAGGTACGTTAACCAGACGCTCTGGAAAACCGCAACTTTTGCAAGGTTCATCAAGCAACGCAGGGCCCGTTTTTGGTACCGCATCATTATCTGGGACGGCGATGGAGCAGTTCGTGTAGGAAGTATGCTCTTGCTCACAGCACGGGGAAAAAGGGTACAAATTCCTACACTGGTGATGTCGTTTAGCTTCTTCAGTTGGGAACCTGGATAGCGTGTCTAGCCTCTGATTGATACTGGCACGTGACGGTCTGGGTTCGCGACGAACGTCGAAGGTGAGCTACCTGTGTAAAAGAAGAGCACTAATACTGAGGCAATGCGACTTGGATGTGATCGCTTCCTGAGAGTTTTGTTCAGGCTCGCCGCTGGGTTGGCTAACTGTTGATAAACCTGTGACGCCATGCCTGCGGCACCAAACCGAGAATGCGCATGGGCGCAGTTGCGTGCGTCTAAGGGCAGGCGCTATCTTAGTTTTGGGCGCCGGTGTTTGGCAGATCTCTTGAGCCGATGGGCAGTTGCCGATACTGTTCCAAGCCAACCTCCTCGCCTCGCCGCTGCTACTCAGTCCAAACCGTCACGTCTTAAGTCGCATGTTTCTCTTAAAATATTCGAGGTACGGGCGCCCGCGGCTATTCAAACGCGAGACGTTATCTTTACACTTGTCAGCGGATCCTTTGCACCTTTGCCAGGATGTCTGCACAGTCGCGGTCACAGATAATCCAATCTAGACCGATAGGTCCAGGGCTCGACAGCTTTCGCAACACTTTCAGTTCAGTTTGCGAAGATGGAGGCATTCTTATTTCTGCCCAGGTGCTGAATCAGCGAGGAAATGAAGGTAATGCGTGCTGGATACACTGACAAATTCCGCTGACGGGCACACCGAGACCCAGAATCTCTTAGTCGCTCTTATATCCGCTTTACAAACTTCTCCAGCTTCTCGTCTTCTGCCATCAAGCTATGGCGGCAAGAACCTCCTTGATGACTTGTCGAAACTCATGACAGCAGTCAACGCCGACGACTTTGATGCCGAACAATTGATCCCCCTTCTTCAAGCCGTTTTTCGCAAAGAGCCCGACGAAATTATCTGGAACAAGGTCTACGCCGCTGTTGCCGCGTCCACTCTGCCTCCCCGCCCCGCGTCGTCGGTCCAACCAACACCATGGCTGCGCAGCACAGGCAGCTTCGCAAACTCGACCGAGCACCGCAAGTACGTCGACAACGTGCTTAAGGAGGAGCTGGGGCATATGTACGTTGGCGTACCTGGTTTCTTCGACGCCTTCTTTGGGGAGGTCGCAGATCTTGGACCGGCAGCACAGGCCGTGTTCGACAAGTGCAAAGAGGGAGACACATCGCTCTACCAGGAGGAGGGTGGTTGGCAGGGCTGGCCTGAAGGGGCAAGGGAGGGGGAGCTGTTAAGCTGGTTCGAAGCGCTTACAGAGCAGCTCTCGGTCTTCGCAGAAGAGCATCGGCCGGGGCCCAGAGTTCGACGCAGAACCGTAGCACGACCCTACCAGCCCTTGCAGGGTTCCACGGCCGATCGCAAGCTGGACATTGGCTTTGTAGACGGCGAGAGCGCTGGCGTCAACTCCCAACATCACTGGTCACGCATCCTTGTGCCGGGAGAACTCAAGAGCAACGCGTTGGCTGACAAAGCGTCTAAGGCGTGGCTCGACTTGGGTCGGTATGCGAAGGAGGTGCTTGCCGCTCAAGATAGCCGCCGCTTTGTTCTTGGCTTCACGCTCTGCGGATCACTCATGCGACTGTGGAGCTTCGATCGACTGGGGGCCATCGCGTCCGAGCAGTTCGACATCAACGAAGACGGGCTGCAGTTCGTGTCTGCAGTGCTGGGGTTTCTCTGGATGAGCGAGGAGCAGCTGGGCTTTGATCCGACCATCATCACGGCCGGAGACAAGCGGTACATCGAGATCGAGCGGGACGATGGCAAAGAGCGCCTCGTCATCGACAAGGTGATAAAGCGAGTGGCTTGCGTCGCCGGTCGAGCAACGACTTGCTGGAGAGTGCATCGGGAAGACGAGCCCAACGCCCCGCTCGTAGTCAAAGACTCCTGGCAGTACCCGGAGCGCGAAGAAGAGGGCGAGCTGCTACGCGAAGCAACCGAGAAGGATGTGGTGAACGTTGCGAGGTACTTCCACCACGAGACGGTCCGTGTTGGTGGCCAAGACGACGACATCCGCACGAATGTACGCAGAGGCCTGGACATAACAAAAGCGGAGAACTACGCGCCAAGGAAGCAGATACCGCCACCGAGCACGACTGGGCGGCGGGCTTCACGAAGAGACGGAAGCAGCAGTCTCGCTGGGCGGAAGCGATCCTCGAGCTGTACGGACGCACCACTGCCACCTAGCAAGCGCGCTTACTCGGGCTCTCCGACGAAACCGGCCATTGCGAACCGCGTCCATCGCCGCGTCATCGTGCGTGACTACGGGAAGCCCATCTACAAAGCAAGCTCCCGGACCAGCCTACTTGCCGCACTGGAGGGCTGCATCGAGGGTTACGAGTCCCTACACACGCAGGCGGGCATGCTTCAACGCGACATCTCACCGAACAACCTGCTGGTGAATGAAGACGAGGACAACTCGTCGTGGTCCGCCTTTCTGATCGACCTCGACCTTGCAATCAAGGAGCAGCGCAAGCAAGCTTCAGGAGCGTGTGGGAAGACCGGCACGCGAGCTTTCATGGCCATTGGAGTGCTTTTAGATGACGAACAGCACTCGTTCATGCACGATCTTGAGTCATTCTTCTGGGTGCTCTTCTGGATCTGCATTCACTATGATGGGCCGGACAAAGATATCGGACCCACTGAGTTTGAGTGTTGGAATTACGAGAGCGATAAGAAGTTGGCAGGTTCTAAGAAGGGTGTGGTTGATGACGAGAGGGATTTTCTCAAAACCGCACGGACGAACTTTACGCCATACTACCAACCATTGATCCATTGTGTCAACAGGCTTCGAAGAAAAGTATTTCGCAACGGCGAGAGATGGAGGGATCCTAGCCCGCAGCTGTACCTTGATATGAAGGGGATCCTCCGCGCAGCCCAGAATGAGCTAGAAGAACCAGAAGGATGAAGCTGCATCAGTACTCTTGTAGTAGTGCGAAAGCTACGCAAGGGTTGGATATAAAGCGTGTGCTGATTCAGCTAGCATCTGGCTTGTCACTAAGCGTACAACGGAGCTCGAACGTCGAATTTTGGTGGATGCAGTTCATTCTTGATGACAAACGGCATCACGCTGCGCAGCCACAGCTGTGCATCGCCGCTCCGCCAAAAGCACATCAACCTAACTGCTTTCGCAGACTCGATGTGACGTGTACGGGTGGATGAAATTGGGGGAGTGCTGGTTACATACACACTTTCTAGGATCAAATTCCAAAACGCTTGCTCCTCAAAGATCAAGAGCAGCTCCTTAGGACTCGACTGCATCACCTAGGAAATTGTCACAGCAGCACATAACGTAGATTATCACCGAGCCGGCCATATCACCAAACCGGCCACTTTCTCTTGGCACAACCACCTTTTACCCCAACACAACATGCCTTAACAACAACAACTTTAGAATACTACTAGAGAAGGTAGAGTTATCCTTGCTATCTAGGCCTTCTACACTAGCCAATTTCGCAGTATCTGCAGCGCTGCTAGAGCGTTGAACGTACCTCATCAGCGGGTCTCTAATTGCCTTTGCAATATCACGTTTTAACTAGACGTAACGTAGATTATCACCAAGCCAGCCATATCACTGAACTAGCCATTTTCTCTTAGCACAACTAACACAAGTTACTATAACTACAACTACTTGCTATTAAACAGTGACCTAGCATACTGTATGCTTGCATTAGATTTAGAAGATGTTTCTGTACCCTCCTAGCATGTTTGTGCGTTGTGTCTAGTTTTGCTGCAGTTCCTACAGCGCTAAACAGTTAACTAAGCTCCTAGTTAACTACCTCCACCCTAAGTCTTCTTAGATGGCTAAGCTGCTACACACGCCTCAGCAGCTACCCGCGATGCTGCTGGGCCATACTCAAGTGTAGACTGGCGGATGGGTACCATGTACCTAGGGTAGGGTATAGGTAGGGTATAGGTCGCACGGACGTAGGTATAGGTAGGGTAGGGTCGCACGGACCATAGGTATAGGTAGGGTAGGGTTGCACGGACCATAGGTAGGGTAGGGTAGCACGTGACTGGGTATAGGTATAGGTAGGGTAGCACGTGCTAGGTATAG
>NW_022984840.1:17030-38067 GCF_010094145.1 Didymella exigua CBS 183.55
ACCTAGTCACGTGCTACCCTACCTATACCTATACCCAGTCACGTGCTACCCTACCCAAACCGTTTGGGTAGGGTACCTCATGTACCCTACCTAGTTCCTACCCATAAATCACGTGACTATACCTATACCCTACCCTACCCTACCCATCCGCCAGCCTAGTTGCAACGTCATTACATAGCTACCCTTAGTTCTGCTAGCACTAGTATTAAATATTTAAAAATTGCGAAATTTCACGTACAGATAGAGCGAAATTGTAGCTTTAAAATAAGCGAAAAATTATTGTTGTAGGCCTACTACAACGCAAGTTGTAGAGCGTTGAAGGTTTGTTTGTTGAAGGTTTGTGTTTTGAAGTTGCGACAGCACACCACAGCAGCTGCAGCTGCGCCAGCACACAATGTATCAGCTGCAGCTGCAACAGCACACCACAAAGAACCTGCCAACAAGCACACACTGCAGCACAGGCAGGCCTGGGCGTAGAATTCTTAGTTTACCTACTATTCTTGAATAATATTCTTGTATTTTCTAACGTTCAGGCTGCTAGAGCCCTAGCAAAGAATCTTAACTTAGTGTCTTAGCAAGGAATATTAAGCTTAAAACCTTCTACGCTTAATAACTATTCTATAAATAGGCCTATAATATTGTTTAATAGCTTATTTTAAAGAGGAGACTTAGTAGTATATTAATATAATAAAAGTATAGTTTATTAAGCAGAGCTACTATTGTAGCAGGACTAGGAGTTGTTGTGGCTATTGCAGCTGTTAGGACTGTTAGAGCTGTTGGCTTAAAATTAGCTAGACATTAAATGCACATTGAATGACTGTTGTAGGCCTACAAGTCCTACTGTTGCCCATAGTACAATGCCACGATTTCCTGATTTCGACAACGGAAAAACTTTTCCCGATGTAAGAGCTTCTAATTGTAGGGTATATCTGTAACGGTCTAGACTCTAAAGCTAAAGAAGAGCTAGAGCTAGCCGGTTACATTAGCTTAGCCGGCTTGGCTTAAGCTGGATATATATTATCTACGCAGTTAACTAGGCGTCTAGTTAACTTGTGCATGCTTTTTAGCAAAAGTTGTTAGGAAGTAGATATCCTTTATTGGCCTTTGGCCAGACTACTACAATATCTATCTCCTTATACTAGGTGGAGATGTAAACGCGTCCTTTGTAGATAATAAAAGGCAGGGTTGCATACCTAGCAGCGTAGATGCTCTGGATAATAGTAACCCACTCGCAATTGCCTGGCTAAACAAACTCTAGCTAAGCACGTCTCTCTAAGCCTGTGACAACCTTTATAGACAAAGCAACACCTATCTAGAACCTAGTTTTATTAAAGTTGTGCATGTTGTTGTTGCAAACACTATACTTAACTTTAGTATCCTCTACTAGCTTAAACTACGCACTTATTATCTTAGGATCTTCCTATAGTATCCTCTGTCTATCCTTAGCTTAATTAAAGGCTATGTTAAGCTTGTCTAAACGTGTTACAAGCCTGCTAGCCTATAGTTTGCTAATAGGCTCTTTACTACACACACTAAATATCTTATTAGCTATATCTGCCACCTTATATAGCTAGGGCGCAAATCCTTGCGAATTAAGGTTAAGTATATACTAGACAATTGTCTGCTCCTCTAGTAAAGTAAGTTTCTAGCAATTAGCGTGTATGTCTAGTTAAAACGTAATATTGCAAATGTAACAACGCTCTACGAACAGTGACCCGATGCCACTAGGATACGGTTCTAGCGACTTATGACCATGGCCCTTGTTACATAGCATAAGCTTACACAAAACTGCCACTAAACCCTTATATATAAGGAGCAAGGAACTATAGCATTATAGAGTAGTTTTTCTACATTCTTTTATACAAGACCTATAGGTGTAGAGAATATATCCTAGTGTTCTTATTATCCTAGCGCTCCTATATGCCTCGTAGCGGATTCACACCTATTCTGGATATCTCTCTTCTTGCCTGCATCGTTACAGCAAAGGTGATTAGAAACCTGCTGATGAGGTACGTTTAACGCTCTAGCAGCGCTGTAGATACTGCAAAATTGGCTAGCATAGAAGGCCTAGATAGTAATAATAACTCTTCCTTCTCTAGTAGTATTCTAAAGTTGTTGTTATTAAGGCATGTTGTGTTAGGGTAAAAGGTGGTTGTGCTAAGAGAAAGTGGCTGGTTTGGTGATATGGCTGGCTCGGTGATAATTTGCGTTATGCCTTCAGTATAAGATATTTGCACGTTGCGTTGTGATGGCATGATTGTGTTAGTTGGGTAGTAATTATATTTCGCGAAGCTAGACCGCTCGCTTGGGATCTACGTTAGTATTGTTTTTATTAGGCAATATTAATTGCTATATTTTATCAGCTATACTACTGCACTTACATTAAGCGTGAATAACTTAAAGAAATTGCTATTTGCGTTATAAAACGGAACGTTCTAAAATTCAAGCTAGCTCTGCCTCAATAATACTTTCCACAGAGTGAGGTGGCCTCCAGATATTTAGCACCTTTAATCCCGCACTCTCCACCAGCGCCCGCCACTCAGCCTCCGTCCTCTCCTTCGCACCAAGGCACGCCATCATGGTAATATCGGACGTCGTCACACGAGCGAGCGGCTTCACAGAGCTAATCAAGCTTTCGTGAATGAGAAGCTTCGAGTATCCGGGTTCCATAGCTTCGGCAAGGTGAGAAAGGATCTGCTTCGCCTGTGTGTCTTCCCAGTCGTGCAGCACGTTGTGCATGAAGTAGACACGGGCACCTTTCACGGGCTGTGGTTCAAAAAAGTCATGAGGGTGGATGGAGATGGTGTCGTCAATAGTCAACTCCTTGAGAATATCGGGCAGGTCTTGGAGCACCAGACTGCCCTCAGGGATATCAGGGTGGCGCAGATGAAATTTGGTCAGGTCGTGGCCCTTGCTACCACCGACATCGACGACTAGGGGCCGGTCAGGCTTGGACTCTTTCACAAGAGTCTCAGTTGGGTAAACATCAACCCAGGGCGTCAAGTTATGCTTGGAGTGACTCTCCATGGCATCATTGAATTCCCTTGCGGCGACAGGGTTCGCGCTAAGGGACTGGAACAGATTTTCATTTGAGCCTCTCATGAACTGCCAGTTGCAGTCGTTGGGGTTAGTAGGGACCTTGTATCCCGTCTTCTTGAGGTAGGCTGGCAAAGTCCTGAACATGGGCGAATTGACGAAGCCATAAAATTCACCATAGACGTTGGCGAGGGCCTGATCCTCAGCGAGAGCGCGTATCCACGGTGTAGGCTTGTAGGTGTCCTCGGCGGTCTCGATGGCAAGATTCTGCCCAGAAATTTGCCGAATCATCCGTCCTGTATTGCCGTCAGAATGCTCATCATGAGTTAAGCAGAGCAGATATGTAACCTACGAATAAGCACTACATCGGCACCCGTTAACTCGGCCAGTTCCGCGCAAGTCTTCTCTCCGCCTCCGGTTTCGATCCATTTGCTGAAGACACCCGCGTCAATCAACGTCTTGACGCATGCATTGGTGGCCGGGTTGACCCAACAGTGCTGCCAAACAATGTCCCACGGCTTATGTACTTTGCTTAAGGCCAGGTTCAGCGCGTCTATAGCACGGACGCGCTCTGCTTCGTTAACGAAGGAGTTCGCGTCGAGGCCCTCCAGGGCTCCGATAAGTTGGTCTGTTGATGCCATGTTGGAAATGGGAATTAACTTTTGGGGAAAGATGCAGGAACAACGGAATCGACACTCGGTCTACTATTTGACAAAGGGAAATGTTCTTATCTACCGTAAAATTCTGGCCATATCCACTGGTTGACTGGGGGATTCCAAATACTATAGTAGTTAGTAAATCTCTTTTAACAGATAAGCGCGTACTAAGATCCATTTTTCTTATATGTACTTTCCTAATACGTAATTTGTCCTCAACGACATTTGGTCACGCGGCTACTCAATAGAGTAATTAGTCCTGAATTACATTGAGAAAGCCGCACGATTTAATGCCATGCGGGTTGAATAGGTTAGCACTGATCAGTTGAGGACACGGTATCCGAAATTTGAGTGAGCAAGGATATCTCAGGGGCAGACCCACCTGCTGGGCCACTCACGTACTTTTCACGCCACTTTTGGGATGTCGTGCTTGGCATGCAGCCCCTCGGACTCGTGCGAGCGACTTTGACAGGACCTATCGGTTAGTACCTATTGTAGCAGTTGAACTTTGGTGTTGCTGAATAGTCTGTAACTATTGAGGACTCGAAATAACGTTTTCATTAAGGTAAAGTGAGACTTTCTGTGGGAATATGAAATTCAGTGTTGCTTTTAGTTCCGCTCAAGTCGCCCTCTTTCACAGTTCCTCACCTTACTAACATTACCTCAACAACATCATTTCAACAACACCGAAGCTTGCCCAATCAGATCATCACCACGACGCTGCTGCCCCATCGCGCGCGTAGATGCCTAGAGGAAGTACTGGCCGCCACACTGACACCAAGCTAGATGTCCCGATCGTCAATTGGCTTCGCCCGTCGGTCACCCTTTGCGCTCGTGGTCACCTTAAACTCAAGTGTCTTGTGGATCTGGTCCGCGCCGTGGTAGACGAGCGGGATATTATCGATGCTTTCACCTGCGTGGCTCGATGTTCTCTCCTCGTCATCCAACTGATGCCCTTGAAGTTTATCCCATCTTCCGCTGGTGCTGGATAGCCCTCGGTGGGTGGCGCTACTGCGTCGTCCCTGGCTGGTGGTCCTACTGCCATTGCCACTGCCACTGAGAGTCCGAACTTTGCCTCTGGCCAAGCGGAAGAGTGGGCCCAGTGTGGGCAAAGAGGAGCATACCACGAGAATACAACCCTCTCCTAGACCGAGTATATCGAGAAGCGGGACCGGGTCTAACAAAGTTAGTTCTGTGCTGAGAAACATGCGGGGTGAAGAACTCACAAGTCGGGTTCTCAGCCAGTATTACAAAAATTTCCCCAAAGATTGTGAGTTTGTAGATGGTGAGGATGAAGGCCAGGATACTGAGGCCCAGCGCGATCGAGAACAGGATGCGGTTCTTGAGTGGCATGTTGAGGCGCATAATGAATGGAATCGGGTACAAAGCGAAGAATACATCTAGGAAGGCAGAGTAGGCCGAAGTGAAATAGCCCAAATCTGACATGACCTTGGTACTGGCACATTTTCCGCCTGGTATGGTTCTGTTCCAGCCGAATTCGACCGGATCGCATTGCTCGTACCACCAGACCGAAGTAGCCAATATACAGGCCTGGGAGCTGAGCGCGAGGCCCCAGAATAGTATCGTCGTCTTGAGGCCGTAGTTCAGAATGCGCTTGAGAGTAGCAATGATGGCGAACTTGGGTAGCGAAAATGTCCATATCAGTACCGAACTGATGATTACATTCCACTTGAGAGCTCGCGGTATCAATGGGGGATCGATGGCCTCCATTCTTCGTCCAAGACCGTACTGGGTGCCGATCGTGATCAGGATACAGGTGACGAACATCACAACGACGCAGAATACGGTGATATAGTCGTCCATTCCAAGGCCACCGCCTTTGCTGAATATGCGAGTGCCGACTCTCAACGCCACGAAGACTACAAGACAGTTAGCTGCCATTCGGCGCAACATAAGAGGGCTGCTCGCAAGCTGTGACTGCGAACATAGACCAGCAAGCCCTATCAGCGATGGTGCCATAGTCTTCCACGTCCCACAATCCCATGATGTTGATGATTGGTGTTGCAAAGGTTTGCAGAACGTTAGACCCTCCTGGCGCGATAAAGTTGGCTCATTATTAAATACACTGCCGTGGGATGCGGCGTAGCATGGGGCGTAGCATGGGGCGTAGGATGCGTCCCATGTAACGGTCATGATCCTTCGCTAGCCCCATGAAGTATCGATCTTCGCTACATAGTTGGCTTTTGTTATTTAAATTGTCAATGAATACCGTGTACAGAGGGTCGACAGGTGATCGGAAACTCCTACAGAGGAAAATAGCTGGAAAATCGTTTCGTACAGAAAATGTTGAATGACTCAAGCCAATCGAAAAAACGATCGCTAGCTACCTTCCAGAAAGGTCAAAGGATTTCTACCCCAGGAGTTTCCGACGCCCTGGCGAGACTCTGTATCGAGGAGTCCCTGTGGTTTATGACTCATTTAACCGACATCCAGCTCTCTCCCAGAACAAAAGCAATATGTACCACGTTTGGCACAAACACACACAAATACACACTTCAAAAATAAATACTTCAGTAGCGTCCCCAACACGGACTAGAGATATCTAGAAAAAAAAATCTCCGTTGCTAAAATTTCGCCACCCAAAAAAACGCCATGCTAGCTCAAGCAAACTGTGCATTGATTCGTCAAAAGGTGTCCTGTTCAAACCCGCAGTGTTCTACGGTATTACCTCATACCTGATTGCTTGGAATGGCTGGGGGTAAACAGTAGAGACGATCCTTCTTTCCACCAGCGGTGGTACGGCACGGTGCTACTCTTCTCAACAGGCATTTGAAGCGTGATTCAGAAAGCAAGCGCTCAACTGTTGAATGTTGACCAAGTTGTCCGTTTATCTCGGTACGTAATGCGACTTGGTGGGATCAATAGCAGATTGGCACCAACGCTGCCCATAGTGTTATGTCGTAGTCTGCAAAGCTGGGGGAGGATGAACGAATCTAAGTACTTAAGGATATGTGTGGTAGCAGGATCAGATTCTAAGTCCTCTAGGGATCTGCCTTTTGCACGCTTAGTCTTGAGATAAAAAGACCATTCTATTTACACAGTTCTAGGAATTTAAGTACAGGTATTGACTTTCTAGACGTAACAAACTGTCAGGTATCTGCTTCGTTTTGAAGACGCTTGCGAGACTACTGGGGTAAACCTTTCGTTCAGTCTTTTTGGAGGTAGGAAGTGCATCTCTAGGAGTTCGCTCTTAGCAAATATTGACTCTGTCAGAGTATACTGTCATTAGTGGCCTCTCTATTGACACAGTCTTTCCATCAGATGAGTAGGTTCAGAATAACAAAAGATTGTATCAGATCAGGTATGTAATCATAAAGGTTGGCCCGTTTCAACCTAGAATTTTGACAGCCCTATAAGTCTACCAACCTTATATAGTGGATTGAACTGCTAAGAAATCTGGCTAGTTGCCGTCATGCATTATCTCGTGATGTCCTTACTACATGGCAGCTTAAAGCTTCAAAGCTTAAAGATTATAGTGACTTTTAAGAAGTTGTGGTTACTAGATTCTTCAAAGCAGCAGCCCTAGGCGTAGTACAAACATAGCATATTAAGAATGCAATAGATTACTTACGCATCATGGTGAGATGCAGCTGTGCGAGGCGGCACTTTGCGTTGCCACCACCAGCAGGGAGAATGGCTGGCCCGTTCCTGCCCTGGCCTTGTCCTGGAGGCGATGAGGATTCTTGGGACAAATGGCAATTCATGGTTGATCTGCGTACGTGTCATGCCTCCTGGATTTAGCTCCCGCGGTGGGACCCATCCCAGAACGTTGCTGTTATGCATCCGTGCTACAAGCTATCGTTCTCTGTTATGAAGAGACTGTGTGGCAGGCATAATCAGAAGCTGTAGGCATTATCTTAGCAAAAGTATAACACCATTGTAAGCATGATAGCATGGTTCGCAAACCAAGACTACCTAAGCAAGGAGCCTGTCTGTGCTAGATTGTACGCAGTGGGTCTCACACCCCGCTGCAGTGGCGTAGGGTTTTGGTGAGGCAAAGCGTTAGCGTTCGCACGGGGACAGCTTTGCGCAAGCAAGCGAATTAGCGCTAAAGAAACTAGAATGAGGGCAGAGTGGGTTTGACCATGTAACTCTAGAGTAGTTCTTTGCAGTGCGTAACCTCCAAGAAGCAGTCGACCTGTCATAAGTACTGCCGCACTGTCTTGACGCTCCATTGCCTGTCTGCACGCTTTAAGCGCTGTCTGTCCTTTGTGTTGATCACGCGCTTCAGCATCTAGTCTAGCCCACCTAGCAGTTTTTTGCCTAGTGCATTAACAAACAACGTGTGTTGTCTTATAAATATAATGTTGTTAACTACCTACTTAAGATTAACAGTCACCTAGTCCTCCTCCTTGTCCACCCAGCACAGCTCCTACAGCATCTGCTCTGCTTCAGCCAGCAAGTCATGCGCCATGTTGCAGAAGTGGCTGTTAGCAATTGGCTGGCTGTTTAGATAGAATATCTTTCTGTCCAGAGACTATTGTGTGTTGCCCAAGTTGCTAGTATTTAATCTAATATACTTGTAACGGTCTAGACTCTAGAGCTAAAGATGAGCTAGAGCTAGCCGGTTACATTAGCTTAGCCGGCTTGGCTTAAGCTAGATATATATTATCTACGCAGTTAACTAGACGTCTAGTTAACTTGTGCATGCTTTTTAGCAAAAGTTGTTAGGAAGTAGATATCCTTTATTGGCCTTTGACCAGACTACTACTGTCAGATGCTCGTACTGTGAGCCAGAGTATGTGCTTAACGAGATATTAGGTGGTATAATGATTTATTGATAATTGTGGCGATGGTGTTTTTTTCCGCGTCGTGCTGGTTGCTACAGGATTGAAGTGGGGGGGGGAATTAGCGCTGTTCGCGGCCGCCTGTGTGCGGGCCAATCAGGAGTTGCCAGGTCTCGCTTAATCGACCTAGCAACTGCTGATTGGCTGCGCGACAGGTCCCTGCTTAATTGCACAGATCCAACCTCTTACTACTTACTCTTATCTAACACACCCCCTTTAGCTTAGAAACTCTTTAAGCTAACTATTTATGTGCGTGTAAGGTCCTTAATTTGTTCTTAAATCCTGTCTAGAGGCACGCTATTTAGCACTTCTGTTAACTCCCTGTTTACTAGACTAAGTTGCTAGAGGAAACCTTCCTACTTATTTACTAGGACTACCTTTGTAAGTCTGTCTGCTATTATGCTTGCAGACTAGACGTGTTCTATAATAATCTTTCTAGTGGCCACCTCCTGTTAGAGCTAGTAGTTGTGGATATCCACATGCTAAAGTTTAGTATGTAGTTGCAACACTTCCTTAGTAACTAACGTAAACCCCCAGCACCCAGGCCAACCCAGCACCCGGGCCAAAAAAGCTTGGCAGTACCAACTCACGTTACAACTCTTCAATTTCATCGCTATTTAATATAGAGCCTGCGTACACTGTGCTTGTATCTAATTTAGAATATGCCTCTATATCTTTTTTGCACGTTCGCGCGTTGTGTCTAGTCCCTCTACAGTTTCTATAGCGCTGTAGAGCTAGTTAAGCTTGTTCTTAATCACCACCACCACAAGCCTTCTTTAACCGCTCAGCGGCTACAGAGGCCTCTGCGGCCACCTGAGCTGCTGCCTCACCATACTTTATAGTACTACCTTGCTAGATCTGCTTCCTTTTGCGCAATTTCTGCTTAGTTATTTCTGCTAATTGCTCTTTAAGCTTAGTAATCTGGGCTGCTTAAAGCGCGTTGTGATGCAGCATAAGCTCACTGCCTCTAACAAGCTAAGAGAAGCCTACTTGCGCAGTAATAGGCAACTAAGTAAAAGACTTGCGTACAAGCTTTAACTAAGATCTAAACTTGTAGGTATTGCTTAGAGTCTTTAACTACTACAGCGTCTCTAGGAGGAGGGGTTCTAGTAGGGTACGCAGGCGCACTTTAAGGTAATCTAACACAACCTGCGTATTAAGAGGGACTAGCCCTGCTGCCTTAAAGGCCTTGTAACAGTTCTCTGCTATAAATATATTAAAAAATATGTCCTTAAAGGCAGGGAGAAAGCCTTCTTTATTAATATAGAAGATATGCTTGTGTGCTAAGTCTTGTACGCACTAAGAGTACTTACGCTTTAATAGTAAGAAGTAGACTATATTAAGTAGCTAGAGGATGTGTAATAAGTAAGGTATTATGTAGAGGGTAAGGATTATGTTTTTAAGGTAGTAGTCCTTAAAATCCTAGTTAAGGTAGCTCTTATGGCCGTCCAAAATGAGCAGCCTGTACGCCCCTACCTGGCTCGCCTTTGTATGCGCGTCAAAGTGCTTCAGCCACTCAAGGCCGAGCGCGTTGTTCGTCCAGCCGCTCTCAGAGACGGAGAGCTTCCAATTGCGTGGTATATCTGCCTCCTTGTACTAGGCAGAGATGTGAACGCGTCCTTTGTAGATGATGAAAGGTAGGGTACAAGATCTAGCAGCGCAAACGCTCTAGATAACTGTTACCTACTCGCAATCACCTGGCTAAACAAGCTAAGGTTAATTATGTCTCTCTACGCCTGTAATAACCTTTATTAAGCTAATAACACCT
Organism: Didymella exigua CBS 183.55; assembly: GCF_010094145.1. Taxonomy (NCBI): domain Eukaryota; kingdom Fungi; phylum Ascomycota; class Dothideomycetes; order Pleosporales; family Didymellaceae; genus Didymella; species Didymella exigua. Next base: position 27,299 of record NW_022984840.1, read on the forward strand.
ATCTAGAAGCTAGTCTTACTAAAGTTGTGCACATTGTGGTTGTATATGCTGTATTTAGCTTTTGTGTCCTCTACTAGCTTAAACCACGCGCTAATTGTCTCTAGATTCTCCTGCAGCATCCTCTGCCTATCTTTAGCTTGATTAAAGGCCATCTTGAGCGCAGCTAAACGCGTTACAAAGCGCTCAGCCCAGTGCTTGCTAACAGGCTGCCCACCGCGTACACCCAACAGTTTGTTGGCTATATCTGCCACCTCGCACAGCTAGGGCGCGAATCCTCGCAAATTAAGGTCAAGAATGTATTATACAATTGTTCGCTCTTTAGTGCGCGTAAGCTTATATTGTGTGTTATGTCTATTATTAATATAGAGTCTGCCTCTATACCTAGCACTTAAGGTTATATACATTATATTAAATGCCTAAGCAGCGCTTTAGAGGCTTTTAAATTTATATAATTAGAAAGTAGAAAGGGCAAGATTAATTCTACTCTCTTGTTTAGATAATTATATATCTTGTTAGTAAGGCATTACGTGTTAATATTAATAGTTGTGGTCTTGGCAAGAAATGGCCTGGGTGCTGGGTTGGCCTGGGTGCTGGGGGTTTACGTTAGTTAAATTATTTGTTTATTATTAACGTGTTTCACAAGCGAGCGCCGCACCCAACCAAGCGCCGCACTCTCGCTGCCAGAACGCCGGCGCAACAATAGCGCGTAATGTCTCAACCACAACAAGCTCCTACACTCTATACTAAAGCTGATGTACAGCTTGCTATATCTAATATCTTAAGAAACTAAATTTAAAGTATCTAACATGCTAAGAAAGTCTATAAAGTGCCTAAATAAATAATCTAACACTAACATAATAGAACACACTCTTAACACAACTGTAAGCTAAATGCAAAGCGCCTTACAAAGCTAGAAGAGGAGGCAGTTATACTACGTATACTTGAGGAGTCTGTGCGTGACCTACCCTCCTTAAAGGCAGACGTACAAGATATGGCAGATAAACTGCTAAGAGAGCGCGGCGCAAAGCCTGTTAGCAAGAACTAGGTTAACAACTTAGTAAAGCGTACACCAGAGCTCTAGAAGCGGTGGACCCGCCCATACAATCGCCAGCAGACTGCCTGCGAGGACCTAGCAGTTATCCAGCCCTAGTTCACGCTTGTTCAGTCTATAAAGGCAAAGTATAGTATTATAGACAAGGATGTGTACAACTTTAATAAGTCTAGCTTCCTAATAGGCAAAATCTTGTTACAGCTAGTAGTAACAAGCTTAGAGAAGCCTAGGAAGTAGAAGAAGATCTAACCTAGTAATTATAAGTAGGCTACCCTAGTATAAGGCGTTAGGTTAATAGGGAAGGTTATCCTACTATTCCTTATCCTTGCAGGCAAGGTTCTTATCTCTAACTAGTTTACTAAGGACCTCCTATAGGACTAGGTTATTAATGTTAGTCCTACTAGCTAGAATAATAATAATCTAGCGCTTGCCTAGCTCTACTACTTTAATACGCATGCAAAGCTAGTTAGGGTCTACCAGCTACTTATTATTGACGGCCATGAGAGCCACTGCTTAGTGGCTTTCCAAGATCTCTGCAGAGAGAAGAAGATAATCACTCTCTGTATGCCCCCGCACTCGTCGCACCTGTTGCAGCCACTTGACGTCGCCTGCTTCTCGCCACTAAAGCGCCTGTATAAGGCTACAGTTAACTGTGCTGGTTAGAGGCCTTCTGCGCACTAGAGGGATGTAGGGCAAATTTTTACTTAGAATGCTACTATAGCACCTACTCCCCCCTTATTGTAAGCAGGCTTATGTACCTAAGTAAATAATTTCAGTAACTAGAATTTTTGTGTTTATATTTAATTATTACCTGTTAGGAGTGGTAAGTCCTCTTTACGTCTAGACAAGGCATTAGCCTAGCTATTAACCTTTCTAGGACAGTATACAAATATTAGGTAAAACTAGCTTAACAAGCTTAACTACCTAACGTGCCTTTCTAATAGTAATCTTGTTTTGCAGAAGTACTCTAGATTCTTGTAGTTAGTAATAACTGTGAAGTGTTCTACAGATCTTAGCTTAGTGCTATATTCTTAGACGTACTTAATAACTGCTAGCATCTCCTTGTTGTAGATAGTGTAGTTTACCTTAGCCTTTGTGTTTTTTGTGGAGAAATATGCAACAGTCTGCAGGATGCTATTAGTCCTGTACTGTAATAGTACACCCCTAGTGGCCTATCTAGAGGCATTGCACTCTAGGATTGTCTTTAGGTTCTTATTAAAGTTTAATAGCGCAGGTTCTGCAATAAATACTATCTTTATAGCCTTAAAGGCTAATTATTAAAGCTTCCCCTACTTAAATACTAAATTCTTCCCTATTAACTAAGTTAGTAGTTCTAGTATTAAGGAGAAGTTACTAGCAAACTATTAATAGAAGTTAGTAAACCCTAGGAAGCTCTATATCCCTTTTACTAATTTTAGGGGTGCTTCTCGCCACTAAAGCGCCTGTATAGCGACGAGGTTTCGGCCTTAGCACGCAGTTGCATCCACTATATTAATAAGGAAACCTTCCTGCTAGCCTTTAAATCAGCATTTAGTAAGGCGTTCACTAGAGAGAACGTTCGCGCAGGCTTTAGAGGTGCTAGGCTAGTCCTACACAACCTAGAGGTAGTGTTATTAAAGCTTAATGTGCGCCTGCGCACGCTAACGCCACTAAAACCTAGCAACATCGCCTAGGAGCTAAAGACACCCCACACTGCTTACAAAGTAGAGGAGCAGTTAACTCTAATTTAAAAGCAGATTTAAATCTATTAAGGGTCTCTAGCAAGTTTGTTAGATAAGCAGGTTAAATAGTTAGTAAAGGGCGCTTAGCAGATAGCTTATAATATAGTGTTAATGCAGGAGGAAATAGGCTACCTTTAAGACGCTGTAGAAGCATCTACAAAGCACAAGACCTATAAGCAACAATATATACACGCAGAGGAGACCCTTATAGTTAGTAAAGTAGCTAACTTAATTACTAAAAAGGAGGGTAGGGGTTGTAGTAAGGGTAAGACACCTACAAAGAGGGTGCGCGTTAGATAACACTATAGGTGTTATAGTAAGATTAGAAACAATTCCTATAACGTACTCCACAAGCGAGCTGGCCACCCAAGCGAGCTGGCCACTTTTGCCAAGACCACACCAATACTGCACATACTTTGCAACATTACAGCACACAACTATAATATATTATACTATACAGTATACTAAACTAGTCTATAGTACTCTGTGTATCTTTACTGCATGTTCGCGCGTTGTGCCCTGTCTTGCTACATGTGCTACAGCGCCTTAGAGACTAAGTGCTCCTATCAACACGCGACCTCTTCTTTGCCTTCTTCCCATCACTACAGGCCTTAAACTCCTTTAGAGTAGTTAGCCACACTCCCTTAGCAAAGACTAGAGTCCCCTCTTACTATAATTGCTTCCTTTTGTGTGATTTACAACGTGTGGTAGCCTTGTTAGCTGCCTGTAGGTTAGCAACCTAGTTACGCACTAAAACTAGTGAATGCGCCATTAGCTCTGCGCCTTTAGTGAGCTAATTAAGAGCGTTAACTATAGACGTTGGCAAGCTATTAGCGTGTCTCTAAATCCTCTCTTAAATTAGCTTTAATTAAGACCTAAATTCTAGGGTGTTGCTAAGTGTTTTAGACTCCTACGTACTGTTGTCTATAGTAGGTGGCGTTCTGTGCGCAGCTGTACTTTAAGCTTTAATAGCACAGCCTCTAGGTTAAGTGGGACTAGGCTAGCACCTCTAAATCCTCCCTAGATGTTGCTCTCTGTAATTAAGGCGTCAAAAGCCGCTTTAAAGCACAGCAAGAACTTAAGTTTAGTGATGTAAGTAATCCTGCTGCGCATCAGCCACTTAGCTTGGCGGCCATAGGCCTTCTTTAACAGGGCAAAACAGCCTACGTCAAGTGGCTGCAGTAGGTGCGACGAGTGTGGAGGGATACACAGGGTAATAATCTTGTGTTCCTCACAGTACTGGTGGAATTCAACTAAGTTGTGGCTCTCATGGCCGTCTAGAATAAGCAGCTGATGGCTGCTAAAAGTGCGCGCCTTTGTGTGCTTATTAAAGTGCTTTAACTACTTAACTCTAAGCTTGTTGTTAGTCTAGCTGTCGTTAGAGACATTAAGAACCTAGTTATTAGTTATACTAGGCTCCTTATACTAGGTAGAGAGGTGGTGCTTGCTAGAGAAGATAATAAAGGGTAGGATAGACTAGCCCTTCGCGCAGATGCCTTAGATAATACTAGTCTACTCTTAGTTACCCTGCTATACTGCCTTTAGTCTCCCTTAACGCTTAGAGCCTATAACAATAGCTCCTATTAATATAACACCTATTATAAAGCTAGACTTATTAAAGTTATAGGTGTCTTTATCTTGTATACTATACTTAGCTTTAGTATTCTCTACTAGTTAGAACTAGTCCCTAATTACCTTAGGATCCTTACACAGAGCTCTCTTATAGTTGTACTTGCAATTAAATTTAACTTTAAGCTCTAGCCAACGTTTTACAAAGTTGGCAGCCTAGTTCTTGCCAACGTAGGGCTGGTGGCGCTCAGCAAGCAGAGAATTGGCCATATCCTCCACATCAGCAAGCTAGGGTGGGTATCCTCACTCGTCTAGCTTCAATACATGCTGGACAATCACCTCCTCCTTAGTACTAGTTATCCTTATTATGTTGGGCTTGCAATCGCGTTGTGAAGAGGCTCTAGTAAGGCGCGTGCCTAGGGTGCTTTAAGAGACCTGGTATATTGCTGCAGCACGTTGCACGCTTAGTGTCGCGTCTTGCTAGATAGCCTAGAGGGCAAGCTGTATATGTGTTTTATTTAAAGGCTTTTTTACGTTGTTGCGTTGAGGCATTACAGGGGGAGTGAAGTTCGGTGTGGTCTTGGCAAAAGTGGCCAGCTCGCTTGGGTGGCCAGCTCGCTTGTGGAGTACGTTACTTGTAAGGTAGAAATAGAGGACGTAGATAATAGTAAAGCTTCTAAATAATACTATCTAGGCCTGCGAACAATTATTTATTTGTGTTGTGTTGTGATATAGCGCTGCACAGGCGTTCTGTTGTTGAAAGTGCGGCGCTCGGTTGGGTGCGGCACTCGCTTGTGAAACACGTTATCTCTAATATTTAAGGAGCTAGAAGCAAAAACAAAAAAAGCCTACCCTATCCATCCGCCAGCCTAATTGCAACAGATGTACTGTTTGGAACGAACAGACATAGAATTGGAATTAATGCTATAGTCGTGCAGTTCAATATAAAGGCGTTCGGTGAGGACGCACACGAGTACAGACCTGAACGGTGGCTTGAGAGCGAGGAGAGGTATCTTGTAATGGACAAAGCGATACTGGTGTTCAGTGCCGGTACCAGGACATGTATTGGCAAGCATGTAAGTGTTACGGTGTTTGATTACGCTACGTTCTCATACTGACTCCTCACCACATCTTCCAAATGCTGGATATACAAGGTGGTGTTGGAGATCTTCCGTCATTTCACAGTCAAGATAGCTTATAATCAATCAGCCTTGGACGACTCGTAATGCCACCTTCTTCATGCAGAGTAACGTTATTTGTAAGCTGGAGCGAAGAGTGGAGGAGTGATCTCGCGCGTAGGAACTGCCGTTAGATGCACGGGTATCATGTGTTATCAACTATAGAACAGGAGAATGTTATAACGTAATATTAACTTCATTAAGTTACAGTATTAAGTATTATGCTAAACTAATATTTAGTTCGTGAGAACGTACTTGTACCTAGGCAGGTCTCAAATTTCCGTTGTTATTACTATGACTGTAATACAACAGTATCGGCAACAGCAAAACGTGAGTGTACAGCGAGTGGGCCGGCTAAGCGAGTGGACCGCCTCAACAAGCCATTAGGCCTTCTACACGCAATTACTCAACACCACAATGTTGTACTATAGCTAACAGTATATATTCTTAATTACTAATGTCTACTATATCTTTTTCACATATGCGCGAGTTGTGCCCTATCTTACTATAGTGCTTGCAGTGCCTTTTACCCTACTTGCCTGTACCTGTTTAGGCCCTACCCTTACGCGTTTCCCCCTCTACCTGCGCCCTAATATTATATTAGGCTATTAAATCCTCTACCTATTCCTTTAATAGGTCTCTACCCTTCTAAATCTACTTTCTTTTGTGTAATTTGCGCTTAGAAGCAGCCTTGTTTAACGCTTTAAGCTACAGCACTTAGGCTGCCAATAACGTCTGCCCATGCAGTAGCATTACAGTGCCTCTCTGCAGCTAATTAACAATCTCTACTATTAGAGTTAGTAATAACCTATAGTGCTTTTAAATACAATCGCAAAGCAGCGTTAATTAAGCATCTATCTTGTTAGCGTTAGTGGGCGTCTTAGGGTTCTGTTAGGCCCCCCCTAGTAGAGGTGGTGTTAGCGTCTAAAGCTTAGCATTAAGCTTTAATAGCACTACTAATAGGTTATTAGGCACTAAGCTAGTTGCTCTAAAGCTTAATATAATATTTGCCTTTAAGAACACCTTCTTAAAAACCTTTATAAATGTTGTAATAAAGGCCTTCTTATTAATTTAACTAATGTAGTCTGTTACTAAGACTCTAATCTCTTTGCTATACTCCTGCTTTAAGGGGGTAAAACAGCCCACATTAAGTAGCTGCAGGATGTGTGATAAGTGTGGAGGCATATACAGGGCAATTATCTTGTTCTCCTTGCAAAGATCCTAGAAGGCAAGTAACTTATAGCTTTTATAGCTATTATTTATTAGTAGTATATAGCTACCTACCCTTTAGTCCTTAATCTACTTAATAAAGTGCCTTAACTAGGCTATACTAATATTATTTATAGTTTAGCTATTATTGCTAACGTAGATTATCACCAAGCCGGCCATATCACCAAACTGGCTATTTTCTCTTAGCACGACTAACACAAGTTACTGCAACTACAACTACTTACTATTAAATAGTGACCTAGCATACTACATGCTTGCATTAGATTTAGAAGATATTTCTACACCCTCCTAGCACGTTTGTGCGTTGTGTCTAGTTTTACTGCAGTTCCTACAGCGCTGAACAGTTAACTAAGCTCCTAGTTAACTACCTCCACCCTAAGTCTTCTTAGATGGCTGAGCTGCTACACACGCCTCAGCAGCTACCCGCGATGCTGCTGGGCCATACTTAAGTGTGCCACTATGCTGAATCTGCTTTCTCTTACGCGATTTTCTCTTAGTTATTACTACTAATTGCTCTTCAAGCTCTTGCACGCAGGCCTTAATAAGGATGTTTTTGTGTAGTATCTCTTTAGCCCCTTTTATAAGCTTTAAGAACCCCTCTTGCGCTGCACTTAGTAATTGTTAGAAGGAGTTGCTTATAAGCTTAGATTAAGACCTAAACTTGTGTGTATTGCTTAGCGTCTTAGATTGCTACAGTGTTTTAGGTAGAGGTACTGCTAGTAGGGTATGCAGCTGCACTTTAAGGCGATCTAACGCTACCTACATGTTAGTAGGAACAAGCCCTAATACCTTAAAGGCCTTTTAGCAGTTAACCTTTATAAATATATTAAGAAACACATCCCTAAAGGCTAGTAGGAAGCCTTTCTTGTTAATATAGAAGACATGTTAGCGTGCTAAGTCTTAAACATGTTAGGAGTACTTATACTTTAATAGTAAGAAATAGACTATGTTAAGTAGCTAGAGGATGTGCAACAAGTAAGGTAGTATATAGAGAGTAAGGATTTAGTTCTCTAGGTAATAGTCCTTAAACTCCTAGTTAAGATAGCTCTTATAGCTGTCTAAGATAAGCAGCCTATACACTCCTACCTAACACGTCTTTATATGCGTGTTAAAGTGCTTTAACTACTTAAGGCTAAGCACATTGTTTATCTAACTATTCTTAGAGACTAAGAGCTTCTAATTGTGGGGTATACCTGTCTCCTTATACTAGGCAGAGATGTAGACGCGTCCTTTGTAGATAATAAAAGGTAGGGTTGCATACCTAGCGGCGCAGATGCTCTGGATAATAGTAACCCACTCGCGATCACCTGGCTGAACAAGCTCTAGCTGAGCACGTCTCTCTAAGCCTGTTACAACCTTTAAAGACAAAGCAATGCCTATCTAGAACCTAGTTTTATTAAAGTTGTGTATATTGTTGTTGCAAACACTATACTTAACTTAAGTATCCTCTACTAGCTTAAACTACGTGCTAATTATCTTAGGATCTTCCTGTAGTATCCTCTGTCTATCCTTAGCTTAATTAAAGGCTATTTTAAGCTTGTCTGAACGCGTTACAAGCCTGCTAGCCTATAGTTTGCTAACAGGCTCTTCACTACGCACACTAAGTATCTTATTAGCTATATCTGCCACCTTATATAGCTAGGGCGCAAATCCTTGCAAATTAAGGTTAAGTATATACTAGATAATTATCTGCTCCTCTAGTATAGTAAGTTTCTAGCAATTAGTGCGTACGTCTAGTTAAAACGTAATATTGCAAAGGCAATTAGAGACCTACTAATAAGGTACGTTCAACGCTCTAGCAGCGCTGCAGATACTGCGAAATTGGCTAGCGTAGAAGGCCTAGATAGTAAGAATAACTCTACCTTCTCTAGTAGTATTCTAAAGTTGTTGTTGTTGAGGCATGTTGTGTTAGGGTAAAAGGTGGTCGTGCCAAGAGAAAGTGGCTGGTTCGGTGATATGGCTGGCTCGGTGATAATCTACGTTAACCCTAAAGCGCTATTAGGGCCTTAAGTTAGAGTACTAGGATATGTTGTAGTTCTTTGCTTTAAAGATAAGGTAGGGCGCAATTGCCTAGCCTATTGCGTTAATTACAGCAATAAAAGTTACCTGCTTACAGTCCTCCTATTATAACCTAATAGGCTTAGTACGTCTCTCTAATGTAGTAACTACTTTAAAGCAGTTTCTAATGCCTATAGTAAAGCTAGTCTTGTTAAAGTTATAGGTATCTTTATCTAGAATACTGTACTTAGCCTTAACATTACGTACAAGGTTAAACCAAGGCTTAATAACCCCTAGGTTACTGCACAAGACTCTCTAGTAATGCCTCTATTAAGTTATATATAATTTAAGTCTAGGTTTACGTTTAACAAAGTTTAAAACCTATTATAGGCTAATAGGCTTTGCGCTGTGTGCAGCGCGCAGTTAATAAGCTAACATGGTTGGCAAGCGAGTCGGTCAGACAAGCGAGTCGGTCACCCCACCAACTTTGATCACCTACTCTATCTTAACACACAATGCCTCCACGCCGCGCTCCTCTTATGCAGTCAAGTAAAGCAGATATTCAGCTTGCTCTCTTATCTATAAATTCTGCCTAAATTCAGAGTACGCGACGCGCTGCTACAGTCTTTAATATCCCAAAATTAACCCTAATTGACTAGCGCGCTGGAAAGCGCGCGCGACGCAATTACCAGCCTAACTCAAGGAAGCTTACCCAGGGAGAAGAGGAGGTGATTGTCAGCTATATACTTCACCTAGATCAGCGTGGATTTGCGCCTACCTACGCAGCTGCACGTGATATGGCTGATAAGCTGCTAGCTGCACGCGGCGCTGGCCAGGTTGGGCAGAAGTGGCCAGCTAACTTTGTTAAGCGTACAGACAGTCTTTAGACGTGTTTTAACTAAGCGTACAATAGGCAGCAAGCTCTGTGTAAGGATGTAATATTAATAAAGAGGTAGTTTAAGCTTGTAGAAGAGACAAAGGCTAAGTACATCAGGAAAAGTTTTTCGAAATCCGGCCTAGACCGGCCGTTGCTGACAGTCGTGGCATGGTCGTGCAACGGCCGTTCAACGGCCCCAACAGCCCTAATTTGCGCCCAACAGCCCCAATTTCGCGCTAACGTTGCCAACAGCCAAAACACTAAGTGCCTATATTCAACAAACTTGAAACGACGTTGCAACGTCGTTGCATGGCTACCCTCAGTGGTGCTAGCACTAGCATTAAATATTCAAAAATTGCGAAATTTCACATACAGATAGAGCGAAATTGTAGCTTCAAAATAAGCGAAAAATTATTGTTGTAGGCCTACTACAACGCGAGTTATAGAGCGTTGAAGGTTTGTTTATTAAAGGTTTGTGTTTTGAAGTTGCGACAGCACACCATAGCAGCTGCAGCTGCGCCCGCACACAACGTAGCAGCTGCAACAGCATACAGCATAGCACCTGCTGACCACAACACACACACACACACACACAGCAGCAGCGCAACAGGAGCTTGCAGGACAGGCAGGCCCAGGCGTAAAATTCTTGGTTTACCTACTATTCTTAAATAATATTCTTATATTTTCTAACATTCAGGCTGCTAGAGCCCTAGCAAAGAATCTTAACTTAGTGTCTTAGCAAGGAACATTAAGCTTAAAACCTTCTACGCTTAATAACTATTCTATTACTAGGCCTATAATATTGTTTAATAGCTTATTTTAAAGAGGAGACTTAGTAGTATATTAATATAATAAAAGTATAGTTTATAAAGCAGAGCTACTATTGTAGCAGGATTAGGAGTTATTGTGGCCATTAGAGCCATTAGGACTGTTAGAGTCGTTGGCTCAAAATTGGCTCAAAATTAGCTAGACATTGAATGCACATTGAATAACTGTTGTAGGCCTACTAGTCCTACTGTTGCCCACAGTACAATGCCACGATTTCCCAATTTCGACAATGGAAAAACTTTTCCCGATGTAGGGTATCTGCAATAAGGACGTCTATAACTTTAATAAAGCTAGCTTTATAATAGGCAAGATTACAA
>NW_022984840.1:39522-42025 GCF_010094145.1 Didymella exigua CBS 183.55
TAACGTATTCCACCACCCAACAGCTCAAACCACCCAACAGCTCAAAATGTCTTGGCACAACTAACACTAGTTACAAATTTCTATTTTCATTGCTATTATACAAGGAGCCTGCGTACGCTGTACTAACCTCTAATTTAGAAGTCTCCTCTACATCCTTTTTACACATTCGCGCGTTGTGCCTAGTCTTGCTGCAGTTCCCACAGCGCCGTAAAGCTGGTTGGGCTCTCTCTTGATCACCACCACGACGAGCCTTCTTTGACCGCTCAGCGGCTATAGAGGCCTCTGCAGCCACCTGGGCTGCTGCCTCACCATACTCCATTGTGCCGCCATGCTGGATCCGCTTCCTTTTGCGCGATTTCCTTTTGGTCATCACTGCTAATTGCTCTTCAAGCTCAGTAATCTGGGCTGCTTAAAGCGCGTTCTGATGCAGCATAAGCTCGCCGCCTCTAATAAGCTAAGAGAAGCCTGCCTGCGCAGTAATAGGAGAACAAGTAAAGGACTCGCGTACAAGCTTTAATTGCAATCTAAACTTATATATATTGCTTAGAGTCTTTAACTGCTACAGCGTCTCTAGGAGGAGGGGTTCTAGCAGGGTACGTAGCTGCACTTTAAGGCAATCTAATACAACCTGCGTGTTAAGAGGGATAAGTCCTAATGCCTTAAAGGCCTTGTAACAGATTGCCTCTGTAAACATGTTGCAAAACACGTCTTTAAAGGCTGGTAGGAAGCCTTCTTTGTTAATATAGAAGACGCGCTTATGTGCCAAGTCTTGTATGCGCTAAGAGTACTTGCGCTTTAATAGCAAGAAGCAGACTACATCAAGTAGCTAGAGGATGTGCAATAAGTGAGGTAGCATGCAGAGGGTGAGGATCTTATGTTTAAGGCAGTAGTCCTTGAAATCCTAGTTAAGGTGGCTCTTATGGCCGTCTAAAATGAGCAGCCTGTACGCCCCTACCTAGCCCGCCTTTGTATGCGCGTCAAAGTGCTTCAACTACTCTAGACTAAGCGCATTGTTCGTCTAGCTGTTCTAAGAGACTAAGAGCTTCTAATTGCGCAGTATATCTGCCTCCTTGTACTAGGCAGAGATGTGAACGCGTCCTTTGTAGATAATAAAAGGTAGGGTACAAGATCTAGCAGCGCAGACGCTCTAGATAACTGTTACCCACTCGCGATCACCTGGCTGAACGAGCTCAGGCCAAGTACGCCTCTCTGCGCCTGTGACAACCTTTATTAAGCTAATAACACCTATCTAGAAGCCAGTCTTGTTGAAGTTGTGCACGTTGTAGTCGTGTACGCTGTACTTGGCTCTAGTGTCCTCTACCAGCTTAAACCACGCGCCAATTGTCTCTGGATCCTCCTGCAGTATCCTCTGCCTATCTTTAGCTCGATTGAAGGCCATCTTAAGCTCAGCTGAGCGCGTTACAAAGCGCTCAGCCTAGTGCTTGCCAACCGGCTGCCCACCGCGTACACCCAACACTTTATCAGCCATATCTGCTACCTCGCACAGCTGGGGCGCGAATCCTCGCGAATCTAGGTTAAGGATATATTAGACGATTGTTTGCTCTTCCGTAAGCGTAAGTTTGCGGCTATTAGGTGCTTGTTTAAGGATAAATAGGGCTCCTCTAACACGTGCAGAGAGAATACATTGTTTAACGTTAAAAGCGCGCGCAGCTGCTCTCTAGCTTTTAAATTGTTTTAAATAAAGAGCTTTAAGGGCAAGGTCAACTCTACCTTTGTGTTCACGTAGTAACGTGTTATGTGGTTGAGGCATGTTGCAACAAAGAGGGTGTTCGTTGTGCCAAGACATTTTGAGCTGTTGGGTGGTTTGAGCTGTTGGGTGGTGGAATACGTTATCTAAAGAACTAGATAAGAAATAGAAAGGATTTTAATACTAATATTAAAGCTACTATACTAGTTACTATACTAAATTATAATATCTAAGTTTATTACTAAGGTTTAAAATTTCTTAGTCTACTAGTTAAAAAAATAAGTACCTTAAATAATAGGAATTTTAAAAAACCTTTTACTATAAAGTTATAGAGAATTAAAATTAACCTATAGTAACTTAAATAAAGTACTTCTATTTCTTAGCTAGATAAAGAGTTATCTAGCTTTAAAGATGCTAGATTTTGCTACTTTTACTAGTAAAAAGCGGGCGTTGTGTGACTCCAGGCGTTGTGCGCACGGACACGGTAGGTGTAAAGAGACTGGGCACAACTCGCGCACATGCAACGCTGATACTATTAATATAGAGTAGTCTACTATATTAATATCTAGCAATAATATTATTGTGTTGTTAAGATATATTGCTTTGAAGTTGCAAAAGTTGGTAGGGTGACTAACTTGCTTGTCTGACTGACTCGCTTGCCAACCATGTTATATCTTTAACACAATAAAGTGTTAACGTACTCCACAAGCATGCCGGTCACCCAAGTGTACCGGTCACTTTTGCCAAGACCACACCAACACTATAACTACTTTGCAGTACTATAGTACACAGCAG
>NW_022984840.1:42125-60981 GCF_010094145.1 Didymella exigua CBS 183.55
AGTAGTTAGCTGCACTCCCTTAGCAAAGGTTAGAGTCCCTTCTTGCTGTACTTGCTTCCTTTTGTGTGATTTACAACGTGTGGCAGCCTTGTTAGCTGCCTGTAGGTTAGCAACCTGGTTGCGCACTAAAACTAGTAAATGCGCCATTAGCTCTGCGCCTTTAGTGAGCTGATTAAGAGCGTTAACTATAGACGTTGGCAAGCTATTAGCATGTCTCTAAATCCTCTCTTAAATTAGCTTTAATTAAGACCTAAATTCTAGGGTGTTGCTTAGTGTTTTAGACTCCCACGTACTGTTGTCCACAGTAGGTAGTGTTAGCGTGCGCAGCTGTACTTTAAGCTTTAATAGCACAGCCTCTAGGTTAAGTGGGACTAGGCCAGCACCTCTAAATCCTCCCTAGATGTTACTCTCTATGATTGAGGCGTCAAAAGCTGCTTTAAAGCACAGCAAGAACTCAAGTTTAGTGATACGCGTAATCTTGCTGCGCATTAGCCACTTAGCTTGGCGGCCATAGGCCTTCTTCAACAGAGAAAAACAGCCTATGTCAAGTGGCTGTAGTAGGTGCGACGAGTGTGGAGGCATACACAGGGTAATAATCTTGTGTTCCTTGCAGGACTGGTGGAATTCGACTAAGTTGTGGCTCTTGTGGCCGTCTAGAATAAGCAGCTAATAGCTGCCAACAGTGCGCGCCTTTGTGTGCTTATTAAAGTGCTTTAACTACTTAACTCTAAGCTTGTTATTAGTCTAGCTGTTGTTAGAGACATTAAGAACCTAGTTGTTAGGTATACTAGGCTCCTTATACTAGGTAGAGAGGTGGTGCTTGCTAGAGAAGATAATAAAGGGTGGGATAGACCAGCCCTTCGCGCAGATGCCTTGGATGATGCTGGTCCACTCTTAGTCGCCCTACTGCACTGTCTTTAGTCTCCCTTAACGCTTAGAGCCTGTAACAATAGCTCCTGTTAATATAACGCCTATTATAAAGCTAGATTTGTTAAAGTTGTAGGTGTCTTTATCTTGTATACTATACTTAGCTTTAGTATTCTCTACTAGTTAGAACTAGTCCCTAATTACCTTAGGATCCTTACACAGAGCTCTCTTATAGTTATACTTGTGATTAAATTTGACTTTAAGCTCTAGCTGACGTTTAACAAAGTTAGCAGCCTAGTTCTTGCCAACATAGGGCTGGTGGCGCTTAGCAAGCAGAGAATTGGCCATATCCTCTACATCAGCAAGCCGGGGCGAGTATCCTCGCTCGTCTAGCCTCAACACGTGCTGGACAATTACCTCCTCTTTGTTCTTTGTAAGATTTATAGTATTAGGTGTGTAGTCGCAGCGTGGGGTGGCTCTAGCAAGTTAGTCACTAAGCGTGCTTTGAGAGACGTTGTAGATTGCTGCAGCGCGTCGCTGAGAGAGCGTCGCGTCTTGTTGGATAGCCTGGAGAGCAAGCTGTATGTCTGCTTCATTAGAGAGCTTTTTCATGTTGCTGCGTTGAGGCATTGTTAGTAGAGTGAAGTTTGGTGTGGTCTTGGCAAAAGTGACCGGTACACTTGGGTGACCGGCATGCTTGTGGAGTACGTTAGAGCAAATCCTTAGGAATCTAGCTTCCTAATATACTGTACAAGCGCCCTCTGCTCTATCTTCTAAAGATTTGCTAATTTAGGGTAGGTATTGCGTGTTAACTGCGTCCTAGCGCGTTACTATTAGAGGGTTGTTTTTAACACCTTATAGACTACTACAGCGCGTTGCACGCTTAGTTCCTAGGGCTTCCTAGTTGCTTAAAGTGCAAGCTTAATTCTATCTTCTTTTAAGAGTGATTTAAGGTTAAGTGGTTAGTCTATTAATGTCACGGTTTGCGTGTCTCTTGCCTCATAGGCAACCCGCGCCTCACCTTTGGTGAGAGGCGACTCCCTGTTTTGCACTAGCGCTGTTTACAGCCACCTATGTAGATATACCGTTCGTAGCTTCACACAATACAACCTCAGTTCAATCCTTTAATTCCTTCTGCATATGCGCTGTTCCTACACCGCGACAGTTATGAGCCCGGCTGCAACCTAGGATTGTTCTCACCTGCTGCTGCAATCGTCACTCTACTTGAGTCACATGTTGCTATACCGCGTCTACCACAGCGCACCTGTTACCGCGTCCACCCACGACGCACATTGCCTGGATCTCTGCCTGGATCCATTCATACACGACTACAGCCTCTGCAATGGCTGCTAAGTCTGATCCCGCAGTGACGCGTGTCACTGTCATACTTAACACACCTGACGACTGGTTTACCTGGTTGTTCATTCGCCAAGACGTTGCCAACCGCTACAGTCTCTGGCAGTACATTAATCCTGACGTAGCTAGGGAGCTTCTCCCTGAGCTGACGGAGGCTACTGAGCCTCAACTCATCGACTACTGGGCTGGAGCTACTAGGCTCTCTGACCTGACTGCAGACGACCGAGAGTCTTACTGATGGGAATGTGATCAATGGGAGCGCCGCCGCTCTGAGTACCGCACCCAGAAGAAGGCCTTAGCCGACCTGAACACAGACATCAGCAAGACAATTGCTGTACGCCACATCCACCTAATCAAGGATCACGAGACACCCTACAACCAACTGGTCGCTCTTAAGAAGTTCCTTTGTCCAACTGACGCAACTCGCCGCTGCGAGCTTGCTGACAAGTACAACACTCTCAAGACTGCTCCACGAGCTGCAAAGAAGGTCGAGCAATGGCTCACTGACTGGGTATACATCACAGCCCAAGGCAAATCAATCACGCTGCCGGAAACTGACGGCAACTGACCGCAAGAGGACTTTCTAATCGCCTGCAAGGCTCTGGATCAGGAATATGCTACGTCCTGCCTACGCGAGATCTTCAAACATGAAGCGCGTGGCACTACTGCAGAGATCTCATCTCTTGAGACATACGTCGCTGAGATGACCACATACCTACGCCGCACGAAGCCTCAATCTACAGGCCTGGCAGTCTCTGCTGCTGAGCTCAGAATCACGAAGCCAACTGAGACTCAATCAACTAGTCGCGGTCGCTGTGACAGTGCACAATTAATTCCTACCTGCGTATGTGGGAAGCAGCATTGGTACACTAACTGCTTCATCCTGAATCCACGCCACCTAGCACGTCCAAAGACCTATCAGCCTGCAGATGAGGCTGTACGCAAGGTAGAGGAAGCGCAGAAGGACTCTAAGATTAACGCGCGCATCAAGACTGCTCTTGCAAGATAGTTAACCCGCCAACCTTAGAACACTAGATCACTGCGAGTTAATGACAGCGAGCCACCTGTTAACACTGAAACGTTCGTGATATTGACTGGCCCATTGCTCAAGCCTCTGCACGACGGCCACGACAGCCACAACTGCCACAACAGTCACGACAGGCACAATTAAGTTAACCACGATGAGGAGGTTGTTATTGCTATTAACGCTTACACTAAGCCTACAGGATCTCTTACAACAATGGCTGTTGATGAAATCACTCAGACTGAATTACGCAATTAATGGATTGTTGATCCAGGATCTAATACGCACGTCGTCAACACAGAGGCATAGAAGGGCTGGAGGAGGATGAGTGACAATCCACAACGTCGTTCTATCAACGCTGGCAATACCTGTATCCTCATCACCGCGTGGGGAACGATGGAACTCGTCGTCTGTACACCACATGGACAGCTAAAGCTGGAGCTAACGCACGTCGCGTACGTCGAAGGCTTCCTTACAAGCGTCTTAGGACTCGCACGCTGCCGTACAGAGTCAATCCACTTTGACTCTGGCCGCGACGTCCTCTACATGCAACAGACATCAAACGTTATCGCACAACTCAAATACAATGGAGGACACTGGCTGATTGATGCTGAGCCATCACGCCGACCACCACTGTCACTTCTTAACACACCGCTGAGTACGTTTGGGGCATCATATCGCCCGTCGTACGCGCCAAAGCCTGCCAACGTCGTTGATCGACGCGCTGCTCATCAAATTTGGGGCCACCCAGGTTGAAAGGCAGTTGACCAGCTTGAATCAAACGTTACTGGTGTCCAACTAACAGGAGACTACATAGACTGTCTCTGCTAGACCTGCACTGAAGCTTAAATGACTCACATTATCTTAAGACACCTGGCTGAGAGCTGCGCACAACGACTGTTCTTTTGAATTGCAATAGACTTAATCTACATTATCCCTGTGGGAGAGGAGTGTATTAACGGCAGCAAGTACGCCCTACACTCTATAGACGAGTACTCAAAGTGGCATGAGATCGCCACAATCAAGCGAAAGGACAAGCCAACACTTACTTGTTGGTTCATGGCCTTGATCTGTCGAATCCAACGTGTGTACAACGCGGACGTAGTCGCCATCCGATGCGACAACAAGAAAGGATTTAGCAACAATCTTATCAACACTACAGAAGAGCTGGGCATGCTATACAAGCCGGCCCCAGCTGGTACAAAGGAACCAAATGGGCTTATTTAACGCGCAGGCGGAGTCCTTACGCAGCGAGCTCGCGCTATGCGCATACACGCCAACCTGCCCAAGAACCTATCACAGGAGATGTATCGCACCGCCGCGTACATCCTCAATCGTACGCCAACAGAAGCACTAGGCTGGAAGACGCCGTACGAGGTTGTATGGGGATGAAAGCCACTCGTCGCTCATATGAGGCCTATTGGCTGTCGCGCCTATGTCTACAACCGCGACCTGAGAGCTGCCAACAAGCTTGAATCGCGTACTCTCATCGGCTACCTTGTTGGCTACCAAGGCACTAATATCTTCCGCATATGGCTGCCTACAAAAGACACTGTTATTGTCACACGCGACGTCGTATTCGAACCTACGCTATTCTTTGATAGAATGGATGGCTACGCCTCTACACCAGTGATCAAGGAGGTGATCGAGCTACTCGAATATCCAGAGATGCCGCAGGATGATGATGTCAGCATCGACGACCTGCTGACCGCGCGCCAACGCAGCCGCCAAACAACACCTGTGACCTCAGCTCCGACAGCTGGAGGCTCCCAGTTGGGGGGTGAGATGGCTGACGACGCACTCGAATCTGACGACACACTGCTAACCTCTACATTACCTGAGGAGGACACAATACACATGGTTCCTAAGGGCTACCGCCGACGAGGCGAGAAAGCGCCACAGGACGTTAATCTTGATCTAACTAACACAAACCTAATTGTCTTAGGCAAGCGCAATTGAAAGCTAAGGGATCTGAACAACTTTGCAGTACAGATCTACGCAGCGAGGATGGGACCTAAGCCTCTTGTTAATTACCTGCAAGCGTTCTTAACTGAGATCCTCTCTAACAGAGCCTCAGCCAGCGCAGATAAAGTACCACGAATCTATCAGTCACAGCTGCCGCCTCTGCCAAAGTCAGAAAACTGTCTTGATACACACATGTTCGGCAATTAATTCCAACGTGTTATGGAGATTAAATGGCAAGATCTACGCGCTAAAGGCGTCTTTAGACAGACAGAGCAATTAAAGGCCACTGCAGATAGTGAGGTACTACTGCTAATGTGGGTCTTTACTTACAAGACAGATAAAGATGGATATCTCTTACAGTTTAAGGCTTAACTTGTTGTCTGAGGAGACCTCTAAGCTCTAATAGACAACACATACGCTGCTACACTTGCTATCTGCAACTTTCGCGCTCTTATTGCAATTGCTAATTACTTTAATCTTGAACTGAAGCAGTACAACGTCCCTACTGCCTTCTTGAACGCAAAAACCAACCGCAAGCTATACGCTGAAACGCCTGAGGCCTTCCGCCATACCGAAGGCGAGATCATGCTGGTGCTCCGCGCCCTGTACGGCCTGAAGGAGTCACCAATCCTATGGTACAATGAGCTACGTCAACAGCTTGTAAAACTAGGCCTAAAGCCAGTTAACGGCTTCCCATGCCTATATACAAGCTGCTAGCTTATCATATTTGTCTATGTTGACGACATTGTTATGGCGTTTCATCAATTAAACGCCTATCACCACCAGTCCTTTAAGAAGGATCTGGTAGACCTATACAACATCAAAGCAATAGGAGACCTTACCTAGTTTCTCAGTATCTGCATCGTCCGCGACCGAGCTCTGCACAAGACCTAGCTAGTCTAAGACGCTTTTATTAACAAGGTGTGCGCTCGATTCAGCATTAAGGCTGTGGGCAAGGCTCTAGACGTCCCACTGACGGAGAACTGGCTGCCACAGTCTACTGAGGAGACTGATACTGCTCGTACGAAGCTCTACCAGCAGCTTATTGGTTCTCTTGCATACATTGCTGTCTGGGGTAGACCTGACGTCGCCCGAACGCACGTTGTCTTTGCCTGCCACCTCATCAACCCAGGACAGTCTCACATCTCAAAGATCCGCCAGACCTGGCGCTACCTGCTCAGCACGAAGGCTCTCGCCCTTGAAGCCTCTGCCAGCGCGCACGACATGGCCGAGTATCTCACTGACAATCCTACATACCGCGATCCTCTCTTCTTTGGATCATCTGATGCCTCGTACGCTGACGAGCCTGAGACTCGCCAGAGCTCTCAGGGATACGCCTTCAAATTTGGAGGACTCATGATTAACTAGAAATTGACTGTCCAGCGCACAGTCACAAAATTAACCACAGAGTCTGAATTGCTCTTACTCTCCCTCGCAGCCTCGCAGATAGAAGAGTAGATGCGTTTCTTTGCTAGCATTAACCTCACGCTTGACTGTATACCTACAATCTAGTGTAACAACTAGCAGACTGTCTGTATTGTCACGAAGGAGCACAACAAGCTTCACACAAAAGTTAAACACGTCAATATCTATTAGCTCTAGATCTAACAGGAGGTCACTGCCTCACGTATTAACATTAAATAGGTACCTACTAATTACATGCCTGCTGACAGACTCACGAAGATTCTACCTAAGCAGAAGTTTGCTAAGTTTATCTGCTAACTTAGTCTTGTTAATATTACTAAGCGCCTGAAGGGCCTACGTCAGGCTGACAACAATAACATTGATGCTATCTATCACCTACTAAATTAACACTGATTAGCTGTCGTTGACTCCCTGCTGTTAAGCCTACGGCAGCTAGGGGGTGTGTCACAGTTTGCGTGTCTCTTGCCTCATAGGCAACCCGCGCCTCACCTTTGGTGAGAGGCAACTCCCTGTTTTGCACTAGCGCTGTTTACAGCCACCTATGTAGATATACCGTTCGTAGCTTCACACAATACAACCTCAGTTCAATCCTTCAATTCCTTCTGCATATGCGCTGTTCCTACACCGCGACAATTAAGGTTTAAAGGTGGGACAGCCCAATGGCTTGTTGAGGCGGTCCACTCGCTTAGCCGGCCCACTCGCTATACACTTACGTTATCTATTAGTCACGAACGCAGCCGTGGCTGCGCAAGCAATCGTACTGTCGGGGCAGTTTCATGGGTAAATATTTAGGTTGGGACCTGGAAACAATCAATGAGGGTCTTTACACTCATGGCGTTCCGTTCGGAGAACCTCAAAACAACAGTGCAATAGAGATGGCAAGCCTACTTTCAAGATTCGCCATTGGTGTAGTTGCAGCAGCAGGAGTAGAAACAAACCCAAAGGCATTTACTCAAGTGCGTGCGCCAGCACAAAGAGTCCGCATTCAGCTGCATAATCCAGTCTTGTTTAGTCTTGACCTTTGTTCTACTCATTCTTACTCAGTCGTATTTCTTTACTGTTGCAGTAAAGTTTGGTAACTAGTTGGTTTGAGATTCCTGTAATTGCGATACCTCACCAGGCTGAGACTCGGAAGCGCTTCGTTGTAGATTCTGCAATTTCCTAAGTTCTAATTCACTTGAGCAATATATAGAAATACATTCTCTGGCAGATCTAAATGGCTCCAAGTTTACTTCCCTGCAGCAATGTTGCCTATTGTTACAGACCATAACCACAATAAGCCGAAAGTTGACACTACTATGTGTGCTCACCTTAAAAAGTCTGATCTACACTCCCGCTCAATGGGGGCTGAGACTTGTGCCAGGGTTTGCACGACGTTCATCTGATAATACTCCATTGCTAGAGCTTGTGAGTCAAACCCCTATGCAGTTGAAGTGGCAAATGCGAGAAGAGCCTCATAGTTGGGTGTACCAAGGCCTGTTGCCGGATCCCATCCTGCGACTGCGCTGAATCCCGCTCCAGAGATGACCCCGCTGCATCCTCCGATCTTGCCGTTCTTGATATCGGTAAATCCAGTGCTGGCGGTGTTGTACAACCACGGATTAAGGAACCCGAGGCCTTTCTTGCCCGACGCAATTCGAGCGCTGTTGAGCAGCTGGAAGATACCGGCCGTTGTTGGTGCTGAGCATGATGTGCCAGACACGGACTGTGTAGATCCGGACGCAACGATGACGAAGTTGGTTGCCTGGGCAGAGATGTCCGGGTATGCGCGACCAGACGAGTTGAAGTATTTTGTTACGGCGCTGTGGGTGGTGTCAGATGCGAGCCACTTGTTCACGGTCGCGTTCTGGTAGTCCGGGCGGCCGAAAATTTCAGAGAAACCACCACCGCCAGAGGACCAGGCACTTTCAGGAGAGTTTCCAGTCGTTCCTCCAACCGTTGTGACCCACGGACAACTGGCCGGGAAGGCGGTCTCGAACGATGTCTTGCTGTTGACCGTGCAGGTCGTACCTACGCCCGAGTCACCTGAGGAGATGAGGATGGAAACACCACGGGCTCCGAGCTGGGAGAACAGGTTGCACGCGTTTGTCGCGTAGGAAAGCGGCACCGTTCCCTCATCATCGCCATAGGAAATGGAGAGTGTGTTGGGAAGAGAGGCTGCCGGAAGAGCCAGCAGGTAGTTCAGAAACTCGAGATATGGCTCATTAGTATTTGTGTCGGTTCCCACGAATTTTCCACGGCCTGCTGTGCTGTAGTACGTCATTGGAACGGAGCTCGCGATGCTGCCCGCGTACTGAACGTCCAGATTGGCCTCGGTTCCTGCAGGCGACGTTGGGCAGGTTCCCCCATTGACGCCCGTGCAGGTGAAAGATCTGGCTTTATTGTCGAAGTACGCAAAGTTGTTGAGAAACGTAGTAAAGTCGGCCTTGATAGCATATTCCTCAAGGAAGCCTGCCACTCCGAGAAGTCCGATGGTTTCGTTCTTCGCATTCGCGAAATTGTACAAGTTGGCAAGACAGGTAGGCGTAATGCGCGTGCCGGTACATCCTGTCACAGCCTGTGCTGCCTCGATGTTATTTTCGTCGTCTGCAATAGCATGGTGCTCGGACACGGTGGATCGGAATTGCTTGACACCAAAGTACGTGGTTGGTTGGACCATATCGACATGACCAACAAGATTGGAGGGAATGCTGTATTGGAGGGTTCGAAGGGCGTTGGCCTTCGTTTCCTCGTTCACTGCTCAAATCAGATATGGGACAATGGGGAACAGGGGTTTGCTCTTACCGTAGGTGTTGTACTCCGTCTTTAAAAGACTCTCAATGGCAGTGACGGTGCCTTCGACTGTGTAGTAGTCGCCCGCCAGGCTGACTTTGGTATCGGACACAGCACTTTCAATCCATTGTTTAACGAGGCTTACAGATTCCTCTTTTGGCTTCGTCATGGACACGATCTGCTCGTAATCGAGATGGTTACCGTACTGCGGATTACCCGGGGTTGCGATCTGATCATTCACTTAGTTGCCAGTACAATACGCTTCCCAATGCGGCGTGGCTTTCTTACATCCAGCGCAAGTTTGTGAAAGTTGTCCATTCCCTGGTTTACAAGATGGATTTTCAACGTGATAATGGTGCTGTCTTTATCGATTGCGGCAGAGGGGTCCAGAACCCACCCAGTTGGGCTTTCTTCGATCCTTTCGAGCACAACGCTGTTCGTCGGGCGTGCATTGGAGGCACACAGCAGAACTGCTAACAAAGGCAGCGAAGTCAGCGCGAGGAGATGCATGTTGAAGAGTGGCAAGAATACTGCAGGAGCCAAAATCTGGACTGGTCATTTTATAAACACTCTTTTTTTGGATATCGTTATCGTTGGAGCCAAACGCATTGATGGAGGGGGTAAGAAGCATGATGCCTGCCCAATGTGGTTAGCGAGCAATATGGATGTTCCTCCAAATGAGGAAGCTTGACAAGCTTTGCCAATGTAAAGTCAAGCTTTTAGCGCCGAGCGATATCTTGAACATTCTGAATGCACATTAGTCTTACTGTCTAACTGTACAGACTATCCTGAGATAGAAGCTCTGTTTCCAGAGGCCGAGGCTCTTGAGCTTTCGTACTGTCCCTGTGCAAGACAGAAATTACCAGCCCACTTTTCC
Organism: Didymella exigua CBS 183.55; assembly: GCF_010094145.1. Lineage (NCBI taxonomy): Eukaryota > Fungi > Ascomycota > Dothideomycetes > Pleosporales > Didymellaceae > Didymella > Didymella exigua. The sequence goes on from NW_022984840.1 coordinate 52,412, forward strand.
ATTTGATCGAGATCATCACGCACGATGCAGGACTCGTACTGTTATGGCGTAATTTCCGCGCTTCCTGCAATAGAGACAAGAAGGGGTTAAAGCGTTTGAAATGTGGAGATCGTGTTCTTGGTAGGTCTGCATAGCAAGTCACAAAGTTAGACAGGTCAGCGCCATCGTTGCCATAGACAATTTGGCTCCAATACTTAGGTATTCATAGCTAATAATTGCAATTCCGCTGTTGATAGCGTGCACTCAGCGGAGGGATATCGTAAACTCTCATTTAGTACACCCCCTCATTTATGGTACCCCCTCGCTCTAGAAAACCCCCTAAATTTGACTCTCCCGGTACCTTTGGCCATTCTCGAATATGGTACCCCCCCCCCTGAATGACGTGATTGCCAAGAGTTCTGGCCTGCTTGTGTGACTCGCTTACTGCACCAAGTTTGTTAGCAATTTGTGTATACGTCGCGGTGTCGCACATCGTTGATTCGAGTAAGTTGAAGACTTGTTTGTTTACTATTCGATCACTTATAGTACCCCCTCGGTCTGAAGTGCTCGCCAAAGATCGTCCTTTAGGAACACTTTACTGCAGGATTTAGTATGAGAGTGCGATTCGCGTCAACACATTTCAACTGCGCGCAGCTTTCCAAGCCTCCCTCATACTAAGGTGCACACGGCAGGTTGTTAAGCAGGCGGAACCGATGTGGCCTTGCTTCGGTAGCACGTAAAATAGAATGGCTCTTCTGATCGATGTGCCACTATATGACAAATGTGATCAAAGTCGTCTACATGTGGCCAATTTGCACGTAGTCTCCCGGTCCCGATCCTGTAGAGCTGAAAGCTGCTACCAAAAATGCTTGCTAGCGGTCCAGAACACGACTCTGCTGATAAGGAATGTCGTTGACTCGTGCCGCCAGAACTAGCTCCATCAAAGCGCCGAGATACTCTCTGACCTCTCATTCATTTTGCAACAGTCTTCGTACAGTGGGGTTTAGTAGCATTGCTTCACCTGTGGCGTTAAGACACCTTTGCAGTGCCAAAGTGCGGAAGAGTTTACGCTCCGGTGCACGTGACAACGTTCTAGTACTTCTCAAAGGGCCGATGCAGTCGCCAACACGGATATCACTCGTGTTTGTTCAAGCATAGTGTACAAAGAATTTCACCGGCCTCCAAACCAATTCTCTATGCGATGAGTATGCTCAAGAAGAGCGCAGGATCTCCTGAGCGACCCTCTCTCCACTTCGAATAGCGCCATCCATGTACCCTGTCCAGTACTCACTGGTCTCTGTTCCTGCAAAATGCAGACCAGCAGCACTTTGACGCAGAGCACTGCCGTACTTTGTCAAAACCCTTGGTGGTGCGACTGCAACAGGACCACCCCTCGACCATTCCTCCAAATCCCAGCGGAACAGAACGAACTCGGTCACATTAGCTGCCTGCTTGCCATAATATCGTACGTAGTCAGAAATAATCCTGGACTCCCCTTCTACGACTGAGAGCTTATCGATCGTTCTAATCTCGTCACCGAGAATGAAGCCCAGGATGGCGCCAAAGGATGCATCGTCGGGAGTGCTGTCGAATGTGACCCGAACAGATCCAGCATCAGAGTTGACTTGGGCGCTGAGGTTCTCGGTACTGCGCCAGAAGGCAGGCTCATAAATTGCGATACCCTTGCCGAGCGCAGGCATCTTTGTTTGTTCATTCAGTTTCTGGCGAGGCAAAGGCAGAGCGGGCTTGAAGATGATCTGGCGGAGAAGTGGAGGAGACATGGCAAGGACAACGTTCTTTGCGATGATAGTACCGGCTCGTGAGCGCACATCGTAGCCCTTGCCAGTTTTTTGACACGCTAATGACGGAAGCGTTGAGAACGATGTGGTTGTAGCCGACCACGTCGGCCAAACGTTGTGGGATGAGTCCGGTGCCGCCGATAACACGCGACTCCTGTGCACCATCCTTGGTCGCAATTAGCCTGCTGAGAGTGCCGGTCGTAGATTCATTTCCTGCAGCGGCGACGTAGGCAAGCACGTACAAGAGCGACAGCTCTTTGGGTTCGGCGGCGAAGATGGCCTTGCAAGCTGTCGTAAGCATAAATCGAGCATCGGAGTGGTTCGCGTTCTGGCTGATGAAGGCGTCGAACGTTTGACTGTCCCATTTTTCCGCCTGTGGGTGTATCCAAGGGGCACTCGTATTTAGCTCGGCAGCCCACTCGTCTAGTTGCGCTTGCGCATTCGTAATTTGTACCAGCGACGATGGATGGACCAGCGGCGCACCGCCGAGTTCTGGGTCTGGAGTGAAAAGATGGCGTGTATCGTTACGCCACAGGACAGACCGTCCCTGACTGTAGGTTTGGAAGGTCTGAAGCCCCAAGTCGGAGATCATGCCGAGTACTTTGTCCTGAGTAGGTCCAACAAACTCGGCCCCTACTTCGGTGACACCACCATCTGCGAGTGGCTTGCCATAGACTTTGCCGCCAACGCGGTTCCTGGCTTCCAGTACAATGACCGATTTGCCAGCATCAAGAAGATCTCGCGCGGCTGTAAGACCGGAAAGCCCTGCTCCGATGACAGCGACATCAATGGAATCGTATATAGCTGTAGAGAGTACGAAGGAAGCCTGCTGGAACAGCAAACTAAGCAAAGAGGTCTTGAGGAATAAACGCATGATTGGCGATAGTGAGGATGAGTACAAGTTCAGAGTTGGCTGACGATGTGCTCCGATGCAGAGCTGGCAAGGTGACTTGATTATATATGCAAAAGAATCCTGCTTTTGCTATGTCCTACCGCCGTATCTGATTGCCTTGGTTCTCATAGCGCAGTTGCCAGTGGCTGAGATCTCGGCATACATCTGCCCAGTGTCAGCATGGAGCCAGTGTCAGCATTGAGTATTCAACGTTGATCTTCAGCCTAACCAGCAGGATGCCTGTTTGCCACCGCATGTCAGTGTAATATGACGCCTATCGGCCCTGGATCTCTGAATTCTGAAGCTTGGGTGCAGGAGGTCGAGCTAAGCTTCGGTGTTGCGGGGAAGTCTATCGGATGGCTCGGGCAACCAAGACTCCCAGATGAACGCGTGTATCAACGGCAGTGCTATGGACGCTTGGAAATTGTTAGTCGAATCACTAGCCTATTTGTTGCGGTATCAAGGGCAAAATTTAAACGAGTGTATTCCGTTGTTCTCTGATGACGTGCTTGTGATGCAGCTGAGGTAAGAGGTGCTCAATAACATGAGGAAGTAGCACCAGACCACCGCCAGCAACACGTGATCCGCTTCTCCTCTTAACCGTTACACTATTTTTAGGGTCGTACATGTAGTTAGGGGTCGGGCAGCCGCTTACCATACTAATGACGACAGCTACCTCAGACCTCGTAAATAGAGCGATACCACCTCTATGGCCTTTCCTGCCTACATGCACGGTGAGACCAGCCTTGTCGTAGAAGCCACGATTCTTCCTCCCACATAGTGCACTTGCACAGACTTCTGCGCCCTCTCTTGGTGATTCTCACATACCCCATTGGGCAAGTATCTTGCCAACACCTTTGTCTTGGCAGTCAGGGTCGACACCGCAGACGTAGAGGTCCTAGCACTCCGACCGATATCCAGTCCAGTACTGTTCTGATGCCGCACGGCATCGTCGAGGAATGAGGACTGTGAAGTGTCGGCAGCGCGATTTGAAAAAAATATGGAGCAACGCATTTTGAAAGTTACGTGTGCTCGGTGCGACGAGGTTGCTTGATCGAGTTCAGTGAATCATCCCCCTTTCGACCGTTCTCTTTAAACATGAACGGATCCACTGTCGAAAAAGATCCATTACAGCATCTCCTTGATCCAGCCTTCGCCAATCAGCTGCACCAGCGATTCTGTCCGCGCAGTATCTGTCCGCGCCGTATTCGTCTTGAACACAACGACCTAAAATCAATGCCGCCAGTCCCAGAAACGCTCTTTCACATCTTGTAACAAAAATCAGTACACGTCTTTAGGGTACTCTTCTCGAGACGGGTGCATGATTACTCCAATAGTTTTGTCCCTGAAGAAAGCTCTAAGCCAGATGAACTGCACTGACACCCAAAACACTACTATCAGTTAGTCAGTAGTCTATCTCAAAGATAAAGTGTACAGTGCAAATCCTAATCGAAAACCGAAAACTGCGATGATGCGAATCTTGGTCTTGACTCTCATCTGTAAGCGTCAGACGTGAAATATTGGCGGTGAAAACGCCACAGACTCCAAGAGCATGTCTATAATTGCCACGACACACCGTGTGACCTTGACTCATCAGCGCTGCTGGAAGTTGTACGCAGATGGAGACATACATGACTGTGAGATTATTCGCGGTCTGATGTGTCGCCCTGAAGAGGATCCGCGGTGAGCCACTGCTGCCATCCAAATTCAATCTGGGCAGATGGGGCCTGCCCATTATGGTAGGGTACCGGTACCGTGTCCGTGCACCCAACGATCGGAGTCAACCAACGATCGTTCTGAGCCTGTACGGCCATCACAAAATTAAGGCTGTAGAGCCACCTACAATAGTTATTATTGTGAGATATTTTGATAGAGCATTCTATAGACCTATGCAACAAAGTTCCTAATACAAAGTCACTAGTATTTTGTGGCAGTGCGGCCACTCTAGGTAATAATAGTTAGGCGTGGCAGAGGAGGTGTTGCAGGCTTAGGATAACTACAAGCACCTACAGCACAACGCAGAGGCTTCTGTTTAACTATAGAAGCTTTTAAGGATGTGTAATTGCCTCTTTAAGATAATTTAAGAGCTTTTTTAGCGTCGTGAGCTTCCTTATCCTTGCGTCTCTGCTCATTGCGAGCATTAATAGCTGCTCGCTCTTTTGCCTTGGCCTAGTCTCTTGCTTTTTTCTTCTCTGCCCGCTGCTCACGCTTTTCTCTTGCTATCTTCTCATTGTAGATTTTATTAGCAGCAGCTTGCTCCTTTGTCTCTGCCTTTTTTTGCTCCTCCTCTTGCCTCTCATGGTCTGCAACAGCCATGCGAGCGCGCGCCTCCTGGAAGGACTAAGGAGACCACATTATTGCACCTCTATAATACTCTTAGTGTTGTTGCAGGTCTAGTTGCCTGTTAGGTTGCTTCTTATACTTCCTGTTTTAGTATAGCTTCTTACGCAGGCTATCTACTTTAACTTAAAGTAACTCTACTTAAGATAATAGATAGTGGATAGTTTAACCTAGCTTCTGCGCGCCTACACTGCGCAAATCCCTCACCTCTGCCTGAAGTGTGGTATAAGCCTTAAGCTAATTCTCTGCAGAATAAGCTGTAGAACTAGAGGAGACTAATCCTAAGTTGTTAGGGGTGGTGTAGCAGAACCTATTAAGTATAACGTCAGGATTTACAGGCAATATACTAGTAGCTGTGAAGGCCTTTAATATAAGGCTTTCTTTAAATGTGTTCACCTAGGCAGGCTAGAACAGGGCATAGAAGTCACCTTTAGACAGTGGCGCAAGGCCTTAAGATACCTAAAGGTGGTTGTTAAGTTTATAGGTGTAGTTAGAGGAGAGAGGTTTAAAGCAGACTACGTCTAATAGCTGCAGAGTCTAGGTACTGTAAGGAGGTAATACTACTAATATAATCTGTTTCTAGTAATAGTAATTAATAAAATCTGGCGTTAGATAACTCCTGTGGCTATCTATAATTAAGAGGTAGTACCTTAACTGCGCCTTAGGCTTTAAGTAACAGTTAAACACCTGCTTAAGCTAAGCTAGTCTAATATTGTTGTTTGTCTATCCTAAGGGCGATAAGGCAACATAGGTTGAGTGCTTTTCTGCCTGGATTTCTACTACCCAGCGGCTCTGGAGGGTGGAGTTTTTTGACGCAAAGATGATGCTAGGTGGAAGAGCAGTACTATTAGCGCAGATCGCAGCTAGGAGGCTCACCTACTCACGCGAGCCATCTTGACAAGCCTGCCTGACCTCCTTCTTCTTATATTAATGCTTACTAAACACCTGTTTTATTCTACCCAGCACTCTAATTGCAAAGCCCTTCTTATCTATATTGTACGTGTTTTCTAGCGCAATGTTATATTAAGTAATCTTCTGCTGCAGAAGCTTAAAGTACAACTTGTAATTATACGCTAACTTAGTGTTATGGTGATTAGAGTCCATGCTAGTGGCCTATTAGGACGTAAGCTAATTCTGATGATGGTGCAGGAAGCGCTAAACCCAGCTATTGGAGCAGGGCTGTAAGGCAACAGAGGATGCGAAATTCTGTACTATACGCCTTGTAGGTAGTAAGTGACGCGCTGACAGCTCCTCTATATACTTGACTAGATCTAATTCCTGTTAGTTGCTGAGTTTCTGTTAGTTCTTATTAGCAACGCGTTAGGGAGCCTACACACCTTAGTGTGCACAGGACAACGTGTTGCAATTAACACTGTGTTTTTCTGCAAGCTTTGTATATACAAGTTTGTTACCTAGCTTTAGATTATTAATCTCTGCAAGCGTATCTAAAATTCCTGTTATAGTGGTTAAGTTTTTACGCGTTGAAATCTACTGCAAATGTTGTGCCCTAATTGTTGGTTAACTCCAATTGTTAGGTGCACGGACATAGTACTGTGTCCATGCGCGTGATGCACGGATTCGCGTGATGCGCCAAACCACTAAAACAGCTCTATTATCTCAGCTCTACAACAACGCAACGTAATGGGATTAGAAGAAGCGCTTGCAGAGTGTGATACTTTTGTATCTAAAGATGCTATTCTATAGTCTAAAATAGCAGAAAAGCATGGTATTGTGCAGTCAACGTTGACGCGCACGTGGAGGGGTGAGACGCGTCTGCACAAAGAGAAGGTTCTTGCACAACAAAAGCTCACCCTACAACAAGAGGAGGAGCTTGTACGATATATAGAAGAGCTTACTGCTCGTCATATACCTCCTACAAGAGAGATGATTGCCAATTTCGCGTCAGCAGTCGCCCAGGAGCCAGTGAGCGAGAGCTGGGTTACCTGCTTCATTAACAAGTACTCTATCCATCTTATCTCTCAATACTTAACAGGTATAGACGCCAATCGCCACAACGCTGATTCCTATACTAAATATAAGCTATACTTCAACCTACTACAACGCAAGATTGCTGAATACAAGATTAACGCTGAGCACACGTACAATATAGATAAGAAGGGCTTTATAATTAGGGTTACCTTAAGAATAAAACACGTATTTAGCAGGTGTATGTAGGAGAAAAAGGAGGTCAAAGCATCACTTCAAGATAGCAATTGTGCCTAGTTGACGCTCATAGCATGTGTGTGCGGCGATGGATCAGCTCTGCCCCCAGGCCTCATCTACAAGTCCGCCAACAACACCATCCAATCAAGCTAGGTAGATAAAATCAAGCCAGGGGAACACTCTGTGCTTGTTTCTTTGTTGCCTTTAGGCTAGACTAATAACAAGATAGGCCTAGCTTAGCTTAAACAGGTGTTTAATTGCTTCACCAAGGCTAAAGCTTAAAGAAAGTACCACCTATTAATTATTGACAGCCACAGATCTTATGTAATAATAGACTCTATTAAATACTGCGATCAGAACAGGATACTCCTAGCTATCCTTCCTCCTTATTCAACTCACACGCTGCAGCTGCTTAACAAAGTAATATTTAAGCCTCTGTCAACGGCGTACTCAAAGGAGCTTACAACACACCTTTACAGTGGCTAGGGCCTATTAGTGATCAAGAAGAGTGACTTCTTCCACCTGTTCTGGAAGGCCTGGACAAACACGTTTACTCCAGAGCTGATACTCAGGTCCTTCAAGGCAACAGATATATCACCCCTTCAGCCTACACCCGAACACCAATCTTTCGATTTTTGGGTTACCCTCCTGGGAGCCCTAAAAATCACAGCACCTGAACAAGCTCGCCGCGCCGTTTCCAGGCGTGCCTCTAACGTCCACCTAGGCCCCCGCGCTGACGCGCAGAGGAGCCTACTAGGATGGCAGAGTCACCCTCTTCTCGCCACACAGGGTCCCCAGACCCAGTGATCCCCCAGCAGCTCTATACACGCGCCTCAAGACAGCCTCAGGCGGACTTGCATCACCCTGCACCCCCTCTAAGTAGCCAAAACCCTAGTAGGGGCGCTCCTAAACCCTATGCCTTTAATGCTGTTCAACGCCACATCAACAAAACTCAGAAAATTGCCTAGCTCTAGAATACAATCACTGCTGCCTTTGCAGCAGCAGTTAATCTACATACTAAGAGCTACACGAACCCGCGAGAGGCTAAGATTGCAGAGGAGCTGCAGCAAAGGGTCATCCAGGCTCTGACTGCCCCCCTCTCCCTCAGCGTCTCCCCCCCAAGCTCCCGCTGGAGCAGCGTCACCGCGCGCAGCGACCAGAGGAGCCAAGAGTCCGGGCGCCGCTCCTGGGCGGAAGTGGCTAGAGACCCCCAAATCTCAAAGACGGGCCGCAACCAACCTATGCCCCCTGCCAGGGCTCCACACCACCCACTCGCTAAGCCAAAGGAAGATTACCAAATTTTTATAGCAGTATCTAACCCAGCAATGCGACTACAGCAACCTTCTCCCTTTGCAGTAAGACAGGCACTATGCAGGAATATAGGCAGCATCACGCTC
>NW_022984840.1:62803-65747 GCF_010094145.1 Didymella exigua CBS 183.55
TAAGGAAGGCCGCGCTGCACCTTGGTGGACAGAGGAGTGCAAAACTGCCTACCAAGTCTATAAACAGGCGCGACAGCTCTGCTCTAGCTGTCTACCTAAAGAGAGACAGACCTTTAAGACTACAGTCTAACAGGCAAAGAGACAGTACTAGAGGCATATAATTAACAACGCTAAGAATAACAAAGACCTATTTAAGATTATTGCCTAGCACAAGCTCTTGCTAGAGAACTAAGACGCTCTGCTTGTAGTAAATAACGTGGCTATATTAGACCCCCTAGAGAAGGCAGAGGCCCTCAGAGAGGAGGTCCTCAACTAGTTTAGAGCAGAGGACAACCTCAGGCACTGCCTAGACCAGGAGAATGCAGATACCCTCCCGTGGAGCACGCACATCTTACTAGAGGAATGTGAGCGAAATACAATAGGGGTCTCTAGCACCTCCCCAGGCACTGATCGCTCTACTGTGCGACTACTCCGTGCCTGCTGGGCTCAGGTTAGGGAACTTATACAAAGAATCTTCTAGCAGTGCCTTAAGCTCAACTACTTCCTAGCACAGTGGAAGCTTGCTGAGGTAGCTATAATACCTAAGGCTGGGAAGACAGACCGAACGTCACCCCGCTCCTGGAGACCTATAGCGCTCCTCTCCTGCATTGGGAAGGGACTTGAACGAACAGTGGCCAGACGAATTGCGTGGACAGCCATGACCCACAAGATCCTCAGTCCCCAGCATGGAGGCGCCCTACCAAAGCGCTCTGCAGCAGACCTCACCGCGGCGTTCACCCACGACACTGAAGCCGCATGGGTACTTGGAAAGCATGTCACTATAGTCACCCTAGATGTACAAGGCGCTTTTGATGCCCTCCTTAAGAACCGCCTGCTACACTAGATGGCCCAACAGGGCTAGCCACAAAGGACTATCCTCTTTGTAGACTCATTCCTTACTAACCGGAGGGTTCAAGTCCGCCTTGGCCAGGTCACCACCCCTAGCTACCCTGTCGCCTGTGGCACACCCCAAGGCTCGCCTCTCTCTCCTGTCCTGTACACACTGTATCTAGCTAAGCTACTGTCTATAGATACAGAACAGAGATTTGGATATGCAGACGACATATGTCTATACCAAGCCTCACATTCTATAGACAACAACGTTAAGCTCCTAGCATCAGACCTAAGGCAGATTAGAGCATAGGGAGAGGCTAACAAGGTTACCTTTGCTCTAGAAAAGCAAGAAATAATACACCTAACTAGGCAACGAAGCAGCTACGCACCACCCTGTGTTGTAGATAAGCAGCTTACAATCCACCCTATCCTCCTAGGTGGAGAGCACAGCCAGCCAGCCCTGCGCTGGCTAGGAGTGTGGTTTGACTGCAGACTTACCTTTAGACGTTATGTAGCCACACGCACTGCAAAGGCTACCAAGGTAGCCCATCATATTCACAGCCTTGCCAGGACTACCTATGGACCACCAGCCAGCTCCCTCCGCAAGGCCACTATTGCCTGTCTGTATCTAGGGCTTCTGTATAGGACTAAGTGCTGGTACAGAGGCCGCACTAAACCACCACATTCACTCAAACCAGGCGGGCCACAAGAGGTCAGCGCCTACATTAGATGGCACATAGCTGCCATAGACAAGACCCTGGCCATAGCAGCGCGGGGCATTCTACCAGCGTGGAGGACAACCCCTATAGCTGCACTCTTCCGAGATGCCGGATTGCTACCAGCAGCAGTAGCACTAGAACAAGCTAAACTCAGATTTGCAGCCCGTCTACGCACCACAGATGCAGAACACCCCCTTACTAGACGCACACTAGTACCTATTGTAAACAGGGGCGTAAAAACAGGACAACCCTAGCAAGTTAAGACTAAAGTCTAACAGATAGCATCTCTTCTACTAGAGATTCCTAGGACTACACTTATAGCCCCTTACTACTTAACTAGCTGCTAAACAGACCTAACGCTTAGCATAGACAAGAAGACTGCAGCTAAGGCTTTTAGCTAATAGTGGGCCTAGCTCTTACTACTAGATGTTACTATCTTCTTAGATAGCTTAGAATAGTACACTAAGGAAGGAGGAAAGTAGGTTACCTACAGCTTTGCAGTGTATTAAGACAGAAAACAACTCTAGACTGGACGCAGATTACTCCACCCTACCTCCCACGTCTTTGACGCTGAGGCAATAGGAGCGTGGAGAGGCCTCTAGCAAACTATAAGACAACCAGCGCTCCGCACCCGCCGAATCTGGCTGTGCATAGACAGCACCTCAGTGATATGGTGCCTCAGGGGCGACGCACCCCCTACCTCTCAATGGGCCTTTCTGGAGTGCCATGGTGCTATGGAGACCCACGACGTCTCTATTAAATGGGCCCCTGGACACCTGGGCATCGAAGGGAACGAGGCAGCAGATAGGCTAGCCAACCTAGAAGCCCAGCAGCCATCACCTGCAACTAGAAAAGCTGCCATGCCTACACTCTCAGGCATCAAGTCAGTCGCCCGCAAGATACTACGGCACACACAACAGACTTGGTGGTCTGACAAGAAGACTAAGCTCTCTGTGTGGTACAAGAGCTGGGACCTAGACTATGCGCCACGCAGCAGTCCAAAGGAGCTAGACCTACCAAGAGCTACCCTAGCTAGGCTACTCTCTATCTAATCTAGACATGGCGATTTTGCCTAGTATTATTAAAAGTACAACCACAAGGATGCAAACCTTACCTATTTATGCTAACAGGACAAGACACTAGAGCACCTTGCGCTTTGCCGCAAGACCCTAGGGACCTTCAGCAGATGGCCACTTTGACCACCTATACCGCTGTCTAGCTAGGCTGATGGCCTAGCGTACACTGCAGTACTAACAAGGGAGCTAGAGGCCTTCAAAGCCTTTGTCAAACTTACATAGTACTACACCAAGATCTGCCCCTGCTAGCTCTTGCAGTCCTGCAACAGCAGCAAG
>NW_022984840.1:67058-70761 GCF_010094145.1 Didymella exigua CBS 183.55
CGACTACAGCAACCTTCTCCCTTTGCAGTAAGACAGGCACTATGCAGGAATATAGGCAGCATCACGCTCTAGGACATTCCTACTGCGTCACTAGTCAAAACAGGTTGGGCCATCACCCTAGCTAACAAGGCAATTTAGGACCAGCTTATAACTTAAGAGAACTAGGAGCTTATGCTTAGAGCTCTAAACAGTGACGCAGTTCAACTTCCAGAGCGCTAGATTAACTACGCTGTGTAAGGAGTTCCTAGCTCTTTCCACACCCTAGAAGGGACAGAAATACCTACTACTACCTAACTAGTTAAAGAGGAAGTCTACTCACAGACAAGAAAGCAGCTAGCTAGCTGCAGACCCTCACGTCATAGAGCTAACAAGCAAGGCCTTACTACCTAGATTGTCTCCTACAAGGAGCCAGTCTGGGCGTTTAGGCTCTTTAGCACTAGCCAGTTCTCAAAAGAGATTAACAAGCACCCTGCTATTCAGCGACACAACCCAGGCTGTCAGGGCTACTGCAACGCGGCTCAATGTACTCGGACAGCCTGCTGCGTCCACTGCGGAAACCGCACAGACAGGCACCAGGGACAGTACGGAGAGGGGGGCTCCCACAAAGCTACATGCGCCAACTGCTGTGGCCCACACCCAGCTAGCCACTCTAACTGCCCTGCAGCCCCTCGCCGGGTCAACGGGCACATCATCAAACCTACAAGGGCTGAGCTGAAAGCCATCCGCCGCGCAGGCAAGATAGCACAGCAGCACCTCTACAGAACTGTTGAAGAGACCCTTCAACAGTCAACGTCTCAACCTGAGGTCGCCCAGCTAGTGACCCTAGAGCCAGTAGTCCCGTACGCTCCAGCACAAAGACAAGAAACAGCTGCAGTACCCAGAGCTGCTGCTCCTCCTGCACCCTTGCCGACTGATAGCAGAGCAAAGAGACCAAGGCGGGCCGCCACAGGCCAGAGAAGCCTGAATGTAGGGCAACTGTCAGCTGGCAGCATCCGCCCTCAACCAACTATCTACACTAACCTGTCCACCTTAGAGAGGGAAGACGTCAGCATGAGCGATGACCTACCATCATCATGCTAGAACACCCCCACATCACTCCAGCCTCTAGCAGGCACTAACAACCTAGCCTCCGTGTATGCTAGGCTAACGTTAGCAGGTGCTCACCCTAGCACATCACACTACTAGAAACAGCCTATTAGAAAGGCATAGACGTTGTGTGTGTTCAGGAGCCCTTCACATGCGCTAAATCTAGAACCTCTACCTATCCTAGTTTTACGCATGCTGCACCTATTAGCACCTAGGACAACCCTAATGCGGTAGGCTCTACCTGCCTAAGGGTTATGACATACATCTGCAAAGGACCACACCTACACTACTAGGCTAGAGAGAGCCTTAATCACCCAGACATGCTGTAGGTAGTAGTAAACGGAATCTCTATTCTTAACTGCTACAGGTGTCCCCACACTCCACACGTTATCCAATATGTCTCCTGCCTTACACCCCCACATCTGTGCCTTGTAGGAGGAGACTTTAACGCTAGACACGAATCCTTTGAGCCTACTACCACTGCAGCTAATAGAGGGATGGAGCTTGCCAGGTGGGCTGCCAACGCCTCCATGGACTATATTGGGGTGCCAGGACAGCCTACACACAGCGCTGGCCACGTCCTGGATCTCACCTTCTCTAACATCCCTTTTGCCCAGTCTGCTGTTGACGCTAGCATGCACAGCGGCTCAGACCATGAGACAATAGTGACCTCTATCCCTATCTCCACACCAGGCACTCAGCACCTAGAGCAGCACCACTACAGAGTCCCAGAGGCAAACCTACCCAAGTTCACTGGGCTAGTAGAGATAGGAGTCCAGAACATCCCGGACCCGCTGGCCACACAGGAGGCATCACAGCTCAATAAGTGCGTTAGGCTGCTCACAGAGACTATAGAGCACGCGATACAGACAGCAGGCAGAGGCGCCCATAAGGAAGGCCGCGCTGCACCTTGGTGGACAGAGGAGTGCAAAACTGCCTACTAAGTCTATAAACAGGCGCGACAGCTCTGCTCTAGCTGTCTACCTAAAGAGAGATAGACCTTTAAGACTACAGTCTAACAGGCAAAGAGATAGTACTAGAGGCATGTAATTAATAACACTAAGAATAACAAAGACCTGTTTAAGATTATTGCCTAGCACAAGCTCTTGCTAGAGAACTAAGACGCTCTGCTTGTAGTAAACAATGTAGCTATATTAGACCCCCTAGAGAAGGCAGAGGCCCTTAGAGAGGAGGTCCTTAACTAGTTTAGAGCAGAGGACAACCTCAGGCACTGCCCAGACCAGGAGAATGCAGATACCCTCCTGTGGAGCACGCACATCTCACTAGAGGAATGTGAGCGAAATACAATAGGGGTCTCCAGCACCTCCCCAGGCACTGATTGCTCTACTGTGCGACTACTCTGTGCCTGCTGGGCTCAGGTTAGGGAACTTATACGAAGAATCTTCCAGCAGTGCCTTAAGCTCAACTACTTCCTAGCACAGTGGAAGCTTGCTGAGGTAGCTATAATACCTAAGGCTGGGAAGACAGACCGAACGTCACCCCGCTCCTAGAGACCTATAGCGCTCCTCTCCTGCATTGGGAAGGGACTTGAACGAACAGTGGCCAGACGAATTGCGTGGACAGCCATGACCCACAAGATCCTCAGTCCCCAGCATGGAGGCGCCCTACCAAAGCGCTCTGCAGCAGACCTCACCACAGCGTTCACCCACAACACTAAAGCCGCATAGGTACTTAGAAAGCATGTCACTATGGTCACCCTAGATGTACAAGGCGCTTTTGATGCCCTCCTTAAGAACTGCCTGCTACACTAGATGGCCTAACAGGGCTGGCTACAAAGGACTATCCTCTTTGTAGACTTATTCCTTACTAACTAGAGGGTTCAAGTCCGCCTTAGCTAGGTCACCACCCCTAGCTACCCTGTCGCCTGTGGCACACCCTAAGGCTCGCCTCTCTCTCCTGTCCTGTACACACTGTATCTAGCTAAGCTACTGTCTATAGATACAGAACAGAGATTTGGATATGCAGACGACATATGTCTATACCAAGCCTCACATTCTATAGACAACAACGTTAAGCTCCTAGCATCAGACCTAAGGCAGATTAGAGCATAGGGAGAGGCTAACAAGGTTACCTTTGCTCTAGAAAAGCAAGAAATAATACACCTAACTAGGCAACGAAGCAGCTACGCACCACCCTGTGTTGTAGATAAGCAGCTTACAATCCACCCTATCCTCCTAGGTGGAGAGCACAGCCAGCCAGCCCTGCGCTGGCTAGGAGTGTGGTTTGACTGCAGACTTACCTTTAGACGTTATGTAGCCACACGCACTGCAAAGGCTACCAAGGTAGCCCATCATATTCACAGCCTTGCCAGGACTACCTATGGACCACCAGCCAGCTCCCTCCGCAAGGCCACTATTGCCTGTCTGTATCTAGGGCTTCTGTATAGGACTAAGTGCTGGTACAGAGGCCGCACTAAACCACCACATTCACTCAAACCAGGCGGGCCACAAGAGGTCAGCGCCTACATTAGATGGCACATAGCTGCCATAGACAAGACCCTGGCCATAGCAGCGCGGGGCATTCTACCAGCGTGGAGGACAACCCCTATAGCTGCACTCTTCCGAGATGCCGGATTGCTACCAGCAGCAGTAGCACT
>NW_022984840.1:70861-72951 GCF_010094145.1 Didymella exigua CBS 183.55
AGTTAAGACTAAAGTCTAACAGATAGCATCTCTTCTACTAGAGATTCCTAGGACTACACTTATAGCCCCTTACTACTTAACTAGCTGCTAAACAGACCTAACGCTTAGCATAGACAAGAAGACTGCAGCTAAGGCTTTTAGCTAATAGTAGGCCTAGCTCTTACTACTAGATGTTACTATCTTCTTAGATAGCTTAGAATAGTACACTAAGGAAGGAGGAAAGTAGGTTACCTACAGCTTTGCAGTGTATTAAGACAGAAAACAACTCTAGACTGGACGCAGATTACTCCACCCTACCTCCCACGTCTTTGACGCTGAGGCAATAGGAGCGTGGAGAGGCCTCTAGCAAACTATAAGACAACCAGCGCTCCGCACCCGCCGAATCTGGCTGTGCATAGACAGCACCTCAGTGATATGGTGCCTCAGGGGCGACGCACCCCCTACCTCTCAATGGGCCTTTCTGGAGTGCCATGGTGCCATGGAGACCCACGACGTCTCTATTAAATGGGCCCCTGGACACCTGGGCATTGAAGGGAACGAGGCAGCAGATAGGCTAGCCAACCTAGAAGCCCAGCAGCCATCACCTGCAACTGGAAAAGCTGCCATGCCTACACTCTCGGGCATCAAGTCAGTCGCCCGCAAGATACTACGGCACACACAACAGACTTGGTGGTCTGACAAGAAGACTAAGCTCTCTGTGTGGTACAAGAGCTGGGACCTGGACTATGCGCCACGCAGCAGTCTAAAGGAGCTAGACCTACCAAGAGCCACCCTAGCTAGGCTACTCTCTATCTAATCTAGACATAGTGATTTTGCCTAGTATTATTAAAAGTACAACCACAAGGATGTAAACCTTACCTGTTCATGCTAACAGGACAAGACACTAGAGCACCTTGCGCTTTGCCGCAAGACCCTAGGGACCTTTAGCAGATGGCCACTTTGACTACCTATACCGCCGTCTAGCTAGGCCGATGGCCTAGCGTACACTGCAGTACTAACAAGGGAGCTAGAGGCCTTCAAAGCCTTTGTCAAACTTACACAGTACTACACCAAGATCTGCCCCTGCTAGCTCTTGCAGTCCTGCAACAGCAGCAAGCAATGCAGCACCTAGCAGTAGTAGGTCCAGCACAACAGCTGCAGTACTCCCCACCCGTCTACCTCTATTACCCTTCCCCCTACCCCTCTCCTCCTCTCTCCCTACACGCACACACACACACACACACACACACACACACTCCCTCTCTCTCTCTTGGCACATAGATGCCTCAAAATGCAAGGAAATCACCCTAATGTACATACATCGCTCAGCCTCCCCAACTGGACGAGGAGCTGTAGTTTTGAAATGGTAGCAATACCCACGCAGGCAAGAAATGCTTTCTAAGGTAGTGTGTTCGCACTGTAATTCCATAGCTTAGCACGTTGTATATGCCCTTCAGGAGGCGAGATGGTGGACTTTGTCCCTATTAACTAGACGTAAAATGAATACCAACCAACCAACTAACCAACCCCTTCAGCCTAACGTCATCCTCCAACGCTTTGCCAAGAGTACCCCTGAGGCCTCTGACAGCAGCACAAGCTCTTCTTCAGTCTATTCTGGCAAGGACTGGCTCAAAATAGAGACTCTGTTGCAGAAGGTAGTTAAGGAAGAGAAGGAAGAGACTAGTCAGGAGCTAAGGAAGATCAGCTGCTCGCTCCACTATATATCAATTCAAAATCAGCTCCTCCACCACAAGAATTAGGGTCTTAAAGAGGCGCTTAAGACTTAGAAGAAGCACAAGAATAAGAGCAAAGTTCTTCAGTTCCAGCCTCGCAAGGACTATTATGGTGGGGCTGAGTTCTACTCTCCCAGCAGAGTAGAGAGAGCACGCTCTGACAAGAGGGCAAAACAACAGAATCAGAGAGCAGAAGAACATAGAAAAGCAGAGAAGAAGAAGGTCAGGCAAGCTAATAAGCTGTACAATGAGAGGATTGCTCAGGAGAGGCGTAAGCAGCGGGCAAGAGAGAAGGATGAGCGTGAGCAAGTCGGAGCTAAGAAGGCCAAGGAAGCAGCTGAACGCAAGGCTCAAAGAGAGCGCGATAAGCAAGCTTGC
>NW_022984840.1:73981-76222 GCF_010094145.1 Didymella exigua CBS 183.55
CTTCCTGTTTTAGTATAGCTTCTTGCGCAGGCTATCTACTTTAACTTAAAGTAACTCTACTTAAGATAATAGATAGTAGATAGTTTAACCTAGCTTCTGCGCGCCTACACTGCGCGAATCCCTCACCTCTGCCTAAAGTGTGGTACAAGCCTTAAGCCAATTCTCTGCAGAATAAGCTATAGAACTAGAGAAGACTAATCCTAAGTTGTTAGGGGTAGTGTAGTAGAACCTATTAAGTATAACGTCAGGATTTACAGGCAATATACTAGTAGCTGTAAAGGCCTTTAATATAAGGCTTTCTTTAAATGTGTTCACCTAGGCAGGCTAGAACAGGGCATAGAAGTCACCTTTAGACAGTGGCGCAAGGCCTTAAGATGCCTAAAGGTAGTTGTTAAGTTTATAGGTGTAGTTAGAGAAGAGAGGTTTAAAGCAGACTACATCTAATAGCTGCAGAGTCTAGGTACTGTGAGGAGGTAACACTACTAATATAATCTGTTTCTAGTAATAGTAATTAATAAAATCTAGCGTTAGATAACTCCTGTAGCTATCTATAATTAAGAGGTAGTACCTTAACTACGCCTTAGGCTTTGAGTAACGGTCAAACACCTGCTCAAGCCAAGCTAGTCCAATATCGTTGTTTGTCCATCCTGAGGGCGATGAGGCAACATGGGTTGAGTGCTTTTCTGCCTAGATTTCTACCACCTAGCGGCTCTGGAGGGTGGAGTTTTTTGACGCAAAGATGATGCCAGGTGGAAGAGCAGTACTATCAGCGCAGATCGCAGCTAGGAGGCTCACCCACTCACGCGAGCCATCTTGACGAGCCTGCCTAACCTCCTTCTTCTCATATTAACACTTACTAAACACCTGTTTTGTTCTACCTAGCACTCTAATTGCAAAGCCCTTCTTATCTATATTGTACATGTTTTCTAGCGCAATGTTATATTAAGTAATCTTCTGCTACAGAAGCTTAAAGTATAACTTGTAATTATACGCTAACTCAGCGTTATGGTAATTAGAGTCTATGCTAGTGGCCTATTAGGACGTGAGCTAATTCTGATGACAGTGCAGGAAGCGCTGAACCTAGCTATTAGAGCAGGGCTGTAAGGCAACAGAGGATGCGAAATTCTATACCATACGCCTTATAGGTAGTAAGTGACGCGCTAACAGCTCCTCTATATACTTAACTAGATCTAATTCCTGTTAGTTGCTGAGTTTCTGTTAGTTCTTGTTAGCAACGCGTTAGGGAGCCTACACACCTTAGTGCGCACAGGATAACGTGTTGCAATTAACACTATGTTTTTCTGCAAGCTTTATATATACAAGTTTGTTACCTAGCTTTAGATTATTAATCTCTACAAGCGCATCTAAAATTCCTGTTATAGTGGTTAAGTTTTTACGTGTTGAAATCTACTGCAAATGTTGTGCCCTAATTGTTGGTTAACTCTGATTGTTGGGTGCACAGACACAGTACTGTGTCTGTGCGCGTGATGCGCGGATTCGCGTGATGCGCTGAACCACCAAAACAGCTCTATTATCTTAGCTCTACAACAACGCAACGTAATAGGATTAGAAGAAGCACTTGCAGAGTGTAATACTTTTGTATCTAAAGATGCTATTCTATGGTCTAAAATAGCAGAAAAGCATGGTATTGTGTGGTCAACGTTGACGCGCACGTGGAGGGGTAAGACGTGTCTGCACAAAGAGAAGGTTCTTGCACAACAAAAGCTCACCCTACAACAAGAGGAGGAGCTTGTACGATATATAGAAGAGCTTACTGCTTGTTATATACCTCCTACAAGAGAGATGATTGCTAATTTCGCGTCAGCAGTTGCCCAGGAGCCAGTGAGCGAGAGCTGGGTTACCCGCTTCATTAACAAGTACTCTATCCATCTTATCTCTTAATACTTAACAGGTATGGACGCTAATTGCTACAACGCTGATTCCTATACTAAATATAAGCTATACTTTAACCTACTACAACGCAAGATTGCTAAATACAAGATTAACGCTAAGCACACGTACAATATAGATAAGAAGGGCTTTATAATTAGGGTTACCTTAAGAACAAAACACGTGTTTAGCAGGCGTATGTAGGAGAAAAAGGAGGTCAAAGCATTACTTTAAGATGGCAATTGTGCCTGGTTGACGCTCATAGCATGTGTGTGCGGCGATGGATCAGCTCTGCCCCCAGGCCTCATCTACAAGTCCGCCAACAACACCATCCAATCAAGCTAGGTAGAT
>NW_022984840.1:77162-81047 GCF_010094145.1 Didymella exigua CBS 183.55
CAAGCTCCCGCTGGAGCAGCGTCACCGCGCGCAGCGACCAGAGGAGCCAAGAGTCCGGGCGCCGCTCCTGGGCGGAAGTGGCTAGAGACCCCCAAATCTCAAAGACGGGCCGCAACCAACCTATGCCCCCTGCCAGGGCTCCACACCATTCACTCGCTAAGCCAAAGGAAGATTACCGAATTTTTATAGCAGTATCTAACCCAGCAATGCGACTACAGCAACCTTCTCCCTTTACAGTAAGACAGGCACTATGCAGGAATATAGGCAGCATCACACTCTAGGACATTCCTACTGCGTCACTAGTTAAAACAGGTTGGGCTATCACCCTAGCTAACAAGGCAATTTAGGACTAGCTTATGACTTAAGAGAACTAGGAGCTTATGCTTAGAGCTCTAAACAGTGACGCAGTTTAACTTCTAGAGCGCTAGATTAACTACGCTGTGCAAGGAGTTCCTAGCTCTTTCTACACCCTAGAAGGGACAGAAATACCTACTACTACCTAACTAGTTAAAGAGGAAGTCTACTTACAGACAAGAAAGCAGCCAGCTAGCTGCAGACCCTTACGTTATAGAGCTAACAAGCAAGGCCTTACTACCTAGATCGTCTCCTACAAGGAGCTAGTCCAGGCGTTTAGGCTCTTTGGCACTAGCCAGTTCTTAAAAGAGATTAACAAGCACCCTGCTATTCAGCGACACAACCCAGGCTGTCAGGGCTACTGCAACGCGGCTCGATATACTCAGACAGCCCGCTGCGTCCACTGCGGAAACCGCACAGACAGGCACCAGGGACAGTACGGAGAGGGGTGCTCCCACAAAGCTTCATGCGCCAACTGCTGTGGCCCACACCCAGCTAGCCACTCTAACTGCCCTGCAGCCCCTCGCCGGGTCAACGGGCACATCATCAAACCTACAAGGGCTGAGCTGAAAGCCATCCGCCGCGCAGGCAAGATAGCACAGCAGCACCTCTACAGAACTGTTGAAGAGACCCTTCAACAGTCAACGTCTCAACCTAAGGTCGCCCAGCTAGTGACCCTAGAGCCAGTAGTCCCGTACGCTCCAGCACAAAGGCAAGAAACAGCTGCAGTACCCAGAGCTGCTGCCCCTCCTGCACCCTTGCCAACTGATAGCAGAGCAAAGAGACCAAGGCGGGCCGCCACAGGCCAGAGAAGCCTGAATGTAGGGCAACTGTCAGCTGGCAGCATCCGCCCTCAACCAACTATCTACACTAACCTGTCCACCTTAGAGAGGGAAGACGTCAGCATGAGCGATGACCCACCATCATCATGCTAGAACACCCCCACATCACTCTAGCCTCTAGCAGGCACCGACAACCTAGCCTCCGTGTATGCTGGGCCAACGTTGGCAGGTGCTCACCCTGGCACATCACACTACTAGAAACAGCCTATCAGAAAGGCATAGACGTTGTGTGCGTTCAGGAGCCCTTCACATGCGCCAAATCTAGAACCTCTACCTATCCTGGTTTTACGCACGCTGCACCTATTAGCACCTAGGACAACCCTAATGCGGCAGGCTCTACCTGCCTAAGGGTTATGACATACATCCACAAAGGACCACACCTACACTACCAGGCTAGAGAGAGCCTTAATCACCCAGACATGCTGTGGGTAGTAGTAAACGGAATCTCTATTCTTAACTGCTACAGGTGTCCCCACACTCCACACGTTATCCAATATGTCTCCTGCCTTACACCCCCACATCTGTGCCTTGTAGGAGGAGACTTTAACGCTAGACACGAATCCTTTGAGCCTACTACCACTGCAGCTAATGGAGGGATGGAGCTTGCTAGGTGGGCTGCCAACGCCTCCATGGACTATATTGGGGTGCCAGGACAGCCTACACACAGCGCTGGCCACGTCCTGGATCTCACCTTCTCTAACATCCCTTTTGCCCAGTCTGCTGTTGACGCTAGCATGCACAGCGGCTCAGACCATGAGACAATAGTGACCTCTATCCCTATCTCCACACCGGGCACTCGGCACCTAGAGCAGCACCACTACAGAGTCCCAGAGGCAAACCTACCTAAGTTCACTGGGCTAGTAGAGATAGGAGTCTAGAACATCCTAGACCCGCTGGCCACACAGGAGGCATCACAGCTTAATAAGTGCGTTAGGCTGCTCACAGAGACTATAGAGCACGCGATACAGACAGCAGGCAGAGGCGCCTGTAAGGAAGGCCGCGCTGCACCTTGGTGGACAGAGGAGTGTAAAACTGCCTACTAAGTCTATAAACAGGCGCGACAGCTCTACTCTAGCTATCTACCTAAAGAGAGACAGACCTTTAAGACTACAGTCTAACAGGCAAAGAGACAGTACTAGAGGCATGTAATTAATAACACTAAGAATAACAAAGACCTGTTTAAGATTATTGCCTAGCACAAGCTCTTGCTAGAGAACCAAGACGCTCTGCTTGTAGTAAACAACATAGCTATATTAGACCCCCTAGAGAAGGCAGAGGCCCTTAGAGAGGAGGTCCTTAACTGGTTTAGAGCAGAGGACGACCTCAGGCACTGCCCAGACTAGGAGAATGCAGATACCCTCCTGTGGAGCACGCACATCTCACTAGAGGAATGTGAGCGAAATACAATAGGGGTCTCTAGCACCTCCCCAGGCACTGATTGCTCTACTGTGCGACTACTCCGTGCCTGCTAGGCTCAGGTTAGGGAACTTATACGAAGAATCTTCTAGCAGTGCCTTAAGCTCAACTACTTCCCAGCACAGTGGAAGCTTGCTGAGGTAGCTATAATACCTAAGGCTGGGAAGACAGACCGAACGTCACCCCGCTCCTGGAGACCTATAGCGCTCCTCTCCTGCATTAGGAAGGGACTTGAACGAACAGTGGCCAGACAAATTGCGTGGACAGCCATGACCCACAAGATCCTTAGTCCCTAGCATAGAGGCGCCCTACCAAAGCGCTCTGCAGCAGACCTCACCGCAGCGTTCACCTACAACACTGAAGCCGCATAGGTACTTAGAAAGCATGTCACTATAGTCACCCTAGATGTACAAGGCGCTTTTAATGCCCTCCTTAAGAACTACCTGCTACACTAGATGGCCTAACAGGGCTAGCTATAAAGGACTATCCTCTTTGTAGACTTATTCCTTACTAACTAGAGGGTTTAAGTCCGCCTTAGCTAGGTCACTACCCCTAGCTACCCTGTCACCTGTGGCACACCCTAAGGCTTGCCTCTCTCTCCTGTCCTGTACACACTGTATCTAGCTGAGCTACTGTCTATAGATACAGAACAGAGATTTAGATATGCAGACAACATATGTCTATACTAAGCCTCACATTCTATAGACAATAACGTTAAGCTCCTAGCATCAGACCTAAGGCAGATTAGAGCATAGGGAGAGGCTAACAAGGTTACCTTTGCTCTAGAAAAGCAAGAAATAATACACCTAACTAGGCAACAAAGCAGCTACGCACCACCCTGTGTTGTAGATGAGCAGCTCACAATCCACCCTATCCTCCCGGGTGGAGAGCACAGCCAGCCAGCCCTGCGCTGGCTAGGAGTGTGGTTTAACCACAGACTTACCTTTAGACGTCATGTAGCCACACGCACTGCAAAGGCTACTAAGGTAGCCTATTATATTCGCAGCCTTGCCAGGACTACCTATAGACCACCAGCCAGCTCCCTCCGCAAGGCCACTATTGCCTGTCTATATCTAGGGCTTCTGTATGGGACTGAGTGCTAGTACAGAGGCTGCACTAAACCACTACATTCACTTAAACCAGGCGGGCCACAAGAGGTCAGCGCCTACATTGGATGGCACATAGCTGCCATAGACAAGACCCTGGCCATAGCAGCGCGGGGCATTCTACCAGCGTGGAGGACAACCCCTATAGCTGCACTCTTCCGAGATGC
>NW_022984840.1:81147-88918 GCF_010094145.1 Didymella exigua CBS 183.55
AGTTAAGACTAAAGTCTAACAGATAGCATCTCTTCTACTAGAGATTCCTAGGACTACACTTATAGCCCCTTACTACTTAACTAGCTGCTAAACAGACCTAATGCTTAGCATAGACAAGAAGACTGCAGCTAAGGCTTTCAGCTAATAGTAGGCCTAGCTCTTACTACTAGATATTACTATCTTCTTAGATAGCTTAGAACAGTACACTAAGGAAGGAGGAAAGTAGGTCACCTACAGCTTTGCAGTGTATTAAGACAGAAAACAACTCCAGACTGGACGCAGATCACTCCACCCTACCTCCCACGTCTTTAACGCTGAGGCAATAGGAGCGTGGAGAGGCCTCCAGCAAACTATAAGACAACCAGCGCTCCGCACCTGCCGAATCTGGCTGTGCATAGACAGCACCTCAGTGATATGGTGCCTCAGGGGCGACGCACCCCCTACCTCTCAATGGGCCTTTCTGGAGTGCCATGGTGCTATGGAGACCCACGACGTCTCTATTAAATAGGCCCCTGGACACCTGGGCATCAAAGGGAACGAGGCAGCAGATAGGCTAGCCAACCTAGAAGCCCAGCAGCCATCACCTGCAACTGGAAAAGCTGCCATGCCTACACTCTCGGGCATCAAGTCAGTCGCCCGCAAGATACTACAGCACACACAACAGACTTGGTGGTCTGACAAGAAGACTAAGCTCTCTGTGTGGTACAAGAGCTAGGACCTGGACTATGCGCCACGCAGCAGTCCAAAGGAGCTAGACCTACTAAGAGCCACCCTAGCCAGGCTACTCTCTATCTGATCTAGACATAGCAATTTTACCTAGTATTATTAAAAGTACAACTATAAGGATGCAAACCTCACCTGTTTATGCTAACAGGACAAGACACTAGAGCACCTTGCGCTTTGCTGCAAGACCCTAGGGACCTTCAGCAGATAGCCACTTTAACTACCTATACTGCTGTCTAGCTAGGCCGATAGCCTAGCGTACACTGCAGTACTAACAAGGGAGCTAGAGGCCTTCGAAGCCTTTGTCAAACTTACACAGTACTACACCAAGATCTGCCCCCGCTAGCTCTTGCAGTCCTGCAACAGCAGCAAGCAATGCAGCACCTAGCAGTAGTAGGTCCAGCACAACAGCTGCAGTACTCCCCACCCGTCTACCTCTATTACCCTTCCCCCTACCCCTCTCCTCCTCTCTCCCTACACGCACACACACACACACACACACACACACACACTCCCTCTCTCTCTCTTGGCACATAGATGCCTCAAAATGCAAGGAAATCACCCTAATGTACATACATCGCTCAGCCTCCCCAACTGGACGAGGAGCTGTAGTTTTAAAATGGTAGCAATACCCGCGCAGGCAAGAAATGCTTTCTAAGGTAGTGTGTTTGCACTGTAATTCTATAGCTTAGCACGTTATATATGCCCTTCGGGAGGCGAGATGGTGGACTTTGTCCCTATTAACTAGACGTAAAATGAATACTAACCAACCAACTAACTAACCCCTTCAGCCTAACGTCATCCTCTAACGCTTTGCCAAGAGTACCCCTGAGGCCTCTGACAGCAGCACAAGCTCTTCTTCAGTCTATTCTGGCAAGGACTGGCTCAAAATAGAGACTCTGTTGCGGAAGGTAGTCAAGGAAGAGAAGGAAGAGACTAGTCAGGAGCTGAGGAAGATCAGCCGCTCGCTCCACTATATATTAATTCAAAATCAGCTCCTCCACCACAAGAATCAGGGTCTTAAAGAGGCGCTTAAGACTTAGAAGAAGCACAAGAATAAGAGCAAAGTTCTTCAGTTCCAGCCTCGCAAGGACTATCACGGTGGGGCTGAGTTCTACTCTCCTAGCAGAGTAGAGAGAGCACGCTCTGACAAGAGGGCAAAACAACAGAATTAGAGAGCAGAAGAACATAGAAAAGCAGAGAAGAAGAAGGTCAGGCAAGCTAATAAGCTGTACAATGAGAGGATTGCTCAGGAGAGGCGTGAGCAGCGGGCAAGAGAGAAGGATGAGTGTGAGCAAGTCGGAGCTAAGAAGGCCAAGGAAGCAGCTGAACGCAAGGCTCAAAGAGAGCGCGATAAGCAAGCTTGCAACGCTGAAAAAACTGTACAATTGCCCCAAAGAGGCAAGCGCAAAGCTTCAGCAGCTCCTGCAGCAAAAATATCAAAGAAGCGTCGCACTGTGGGTGCTGCGCGTGGGGTTGATGCTGCTGAGCCTCCTGCAGCACCTCGCACCCACACCACGCGCAGCGGCCGAACAGCAACTCTATATAATTAATTTGTATGAGAGAATATTGTCGCAAAGGTCTATAGAGCAATCCACCACAAAATCTCGTGATAATGGCTATTGTATGCGGCTCTATAGCTTCATTTTTGCAGGTGCTTATTAAGGTGGTTTGGCGCATCACGCGAATCCGCGCATCACGCGCACAGACACAGTACTGTGTCCGTGCACCCAATAATTAGAGTCAACCAACAATTGTTCTGAGCCTGTACGGCCATCACAAAATTAAGGCTGTAGAGCCACCTACAATAGTTATTATTGTGAGATATTTTGATAGAGCATTCTATAGACCTATGCAACAAAGTTCCTAATACAAAGTTACTAGTATTTTGTGGCAGTGCGGCCACTCTAGGTGATAATAGTTAGGTGTGGCAGAGGAGGTGTCGCAGGCTTAGGATAACTACAAGCACCTACAGCACGACGCAGAGGCTTCTGTTTAACTGTAGAAGCTTTTAAGGATGTGTAATTGCCTCTTTAAGATAATTTAAGAGCTTTTTTAGCGTCGTGAGCTTCCTTATCCTTGCGTCTCTGCTTATTGCAAGCATTAATAGCTGCTCGCTCTTTTGCCTTAGCCTAGTCTCTTGCTTTTTTCTTCTCTGCCTGCTGCTTACGCTTTTCTCTTACTATCTTCTTATTGTAGATTTTATTAGCAGCAGCTTGCTCCTTTGTCTCTGCCTTTTTTTGCTCCTCCTCTTGCCTCTTGTGGTCTGCAACAGCCATGCAAGCGCGCACCTCCTAGAAGGACTAAGGAGACTACATTATTGCACCTCTATAATACTCTTAGTGTTGTTGCAGGTCTAGTTGCCTGTTAGGTTGCTTCTTATGCTTCCTGTTTTAGTATAGCTTCTTGCGCAGGCTATCTACTTTAACTTAAAGTAACTCTACTTAAGATAATAGATAGTAGATAGTTTAACCTAGCTTCTGCGTGCCTACACTGCGCAAATCCCTCACCTCTGCCTAAAGTGTGGTACAAGCCTTAAGCTAATTCTCTGCAGAATAAGCTGTAGAACTAGAGGAGACTAATCCTAAGTTGTTAGGGGTAGTGTAGTGGAACCTATTAAGTATAACGTTGGGATTTACAGGCAATATACTAGTAGCTGTGAAGGCCTTTAATATAAGGCTTTCTTTGAATGTGTTCACCTAGGCAGGCTAGAACAGGGCATAGAAGTTACCTTTAGACAGTGGCGCAAGGCCTTAAGATGCCTAAAGGTGGTTGTTAAGTTTATAGGTGTAGTTAGAGGAGAGAGGTTTAAAGCAGACTATGTCTAATAGCTGCAGAGTCTAGGTACTGTGAGGAGGTAACACTACTAATATAATCTGTTTCTAGTAATAGTAATTAATAAAATCTAGCGTTAGATAACTCCTGTAGCTATCTACAATTAAGAGGTAGTACCTTAACTGCGCCTTAGGCTTTAAGTAACAGTTAAACACCTGCTTAAGCTAAGCTAGTCTAATATTGTTGTTTGTCTATCCTAAGGGCGATGAGGCAACATAGGTTAAGTGCTTTTCTGCCTAGATTTCTACCACCCAGCGGCTCTAGAGGGTGGAGTTTTTTGACGCAAAGATGATGCTAGGTGGAAGAGCAGTACCATCAGCGCAGATCGCAGCTAGGAGGCTCACCCACTCACGCGAGCCATCTTGACAAGCCTGCCTGACCTCCTTCTTCTTATATTAATGCTTACTAAACACCTGTTTTGTTCTACCTAGCACTCTAATTGTAAAGCCCTTCTTATCTATATTATACGTGTTTTCTAGCGTAATGTTATATTAAGTAATCTTCTGCTATAGAAGCTTAAAGTATAACTTGTAATTATACGCTAACTCAGCGTTATAGCGATTAGAGTCTATGCTAGTAGCCTATTAGGACGTGAGCTAATTCCAATGACAGTGCAGGAAGCGCTGAACCTAGCTATTAGAGCAGGGCTGTAAGGCAACAGAGGATGCGAAATTCTGTACTATACGCCTTGTAGGTAGTAAGTGACGCGCTAACAGCTCCTCTATATACTTAACTAGATCTAATTCCTGTTAGTTGCTAAGTTTCTGTTAGTTCTTGTTAGCAATGTGTTAGGGAGCCTACACACCTTAGTGCGCACAGGACAACATGTTGCAATTAACACTGTGTTTTTCTACAAGCTTTGTATATATAAGTTTATTGCCTAGCTTTAGATTATTAATCTCTATAAGCGCATCTAAAATTCCTATTATAGTGGTTAAGTTTTTACGCGTTGAAATCTACTGCAAATGTTGTGCCCTGATTGTTGGTTGACTCCGATCGTTGGGTGCACGGACACGGTACCGTACCGTGTCCGTGCGCGCAATGCACGATTTTTGGGCCCAACGGGCTCACAAAAATGAGGCTCTACAGCCACCCACAAATAGTAAATATATGTAATATTGTGGTGTAGTAGTAACTAAAGTGTGGCGATTAATTTGTACTATTTGAATTTACTTGGCAGTCTGACGCTGCGGCCGCGTGACGTCGTGACGGGTGGTTGGCTTGAGGAGGCCTCCTGGGCTTGAGCACCACCCACGGCATCCACCACACGTTTTTGACGCTTGCTCTTTTGTGTAGATAGTAATAAGGCTCTCTTCTTGCCTGTTTGGGATAACTGTATAGGTTTGGCAGCGTTGTGGGCGTCTTTCTAACGTTGTTTTTCAGCTGCCTGTTCAGCTCTCTCCTTCTCCTGCACCTTCTTCCTCTCCTCTCGCGCCACACGCCTCTCCTCCTTCTCTCCCTCCTGTGCCTGCTTCTTCTTATCGCGTGCTTGCCGCTGCTCTACTTTTGCAAGCTCTTCTCTTTCCTCCTGTTGTTGTTGTAGCTGATAACGCTCCTCTGCCTCACGTCGCTTGGTAGGTGACCAGAAAGTTACTTCACTCTGATATTCCTGCTCCTGCTGCAGAGGCAGTACTTTAGGCTTCTTGTTGTGCTTGTTCACAGTCTTTACAGCCTCTTTAAGGCCCTGCAGCTTATGGTGTATAAGCTGATTCTGCACTAATAGATGGTGGAGAGTCTAATAAAGCTTCTGGGTCTCTCTACTATTGTTGTCCTTCACTGCAGCCTTGATAAGACTCTGGATTTTGACCTAGTCGTTACCGCTATACACAGAAGTAGACGAATCAGAGCTTTCAGCTGCCTCAGGGGTTCTGTGGGTGAAGCGATCAAGTACTTAGCTACTATCAGGTGGGCATATCCTAGTAACTCTGAAGGAGCTTATTACAGTACTCTCTGTAAAGCTCTTTAACTAAGCACGCTACAGTAGTGGAAAGAAGTCACCTTTCTTGACTAGGAGCCACCCTAGGCTTTGCTAGAGGTACTTAGTGAGCTTAATAGTATAGAAATGAGCTAGTGGTGCGAAGCAGACTACGTCCAACGGCTGGAGAGTCTGGGTTGAGTGCAGGGGCAGTATAGCCAGTAGAATTCGATAATTATCACAGTACTTGATGAACTCCATCATTATATGGGAGCCATAGCTATCTATAACTAAGAGCTGGTACTGCACACGTGATTTCTGCTTAGTATAGCAATTAAACACCTGTTTAAGCTAGGCAAGGCCAATGTTGTTGTTTGTCCAGCCTGTAGGGGATGTAGTGAAGTGTGCTGAGTGCTGTTCTGGTTTGATATTGTCTACCTAGCTTAATTGTATAGCTAGCCCAGCTGCCTTATATATAATACTAGGTGGTAAAGCACTCCCATCAGCACATACACAAGCCAGCACTGTCACCTACTCTTCTTCCTCTCATATTAACGCTTGTTAAATACTCTTTTTAACCTGCTAATGACCCCTATTATAAAGCCCTTCTCGTCTATATTGTATGTGTTTTCTAGCTCTACGTTGTACTCATTAATCTTAGAGTAGAGTATATTAAAGTACTGTTTATACTTGGTATATAACTCAGCGTAGTGGCGATTAGAGTCCATAGCGGTGGCCTAACGTAGCAGGAGGCAGTTGTTGTGACAGTGGAGGAAGCGAGTGACCCAGCTATTAGAGAGCGTCTCCTGCGCCACAGCAGAGGCGAAATTCGTATCATCTCTCCTGTAGGTGGTAAGCGACGGGTAATAAGTTCTTGTATATACTTTACAAGCTCTGCCTCTTGTTGTAGGTTAAGTTTGTGCTGCTCAGAGTACTTGACTGCACGCAACGTTGTCTGCTGCCAGTGCCTCCGCGACAACGTTAACTGACTGCAACTGTATTAATCTGCAATTTTCTAATAGACAAGTTTCTCTCCGGGTTTAAGTGCATTTATATGCGCAAGCGCAGCTTCAATTAGAGTCATGTTGTTGTGTTGTGACGCGTTGAAAAAGTTGCCTATTTTGAGGATATCGTGCATTGCGCGACCGCGTGCATTGCGCGCACGGACACGGGTACCCGGGTACCGGTACCGGTACCGGTAACATCGTCTCGGTACTGTTTCTGTTCTTCTTGCGGATCTTCGCCTTCTTCCCGACGTTACCATACACGGAACCCGCCAAAGTGAACTGGGCAACATTGGGATATTGGTCGGTCGTCATCTTCATGCTCGTCTACTATGCGTTTCGCAGTCGGCACGCCCACGGCAGCCTTATCGAGTGTTGTAACCACGTGGGTGAAGTCACATGATATCTTGTTGTAGAAGGTACCGCCCAGTGGGCAAGTGCACTTACCTCAGAGCTGAGAGCTCCGTACACAAACATCACAACACGACAACAGATAGCAATACAATTGTTGATCCCAGCCTCCACCCGACACTGCACCAGGCAGTTACAGTTATAAGCCCGGCTGTCAACTACACACGCTGTATCCGCTACTGCATGCCGACAAGCTATTGACTGCTGTCAACAGAGCTACGTCATCAAACTGCTACCTTTACCTTACCTTGTCAAGAGCCTTGAGCGCACTGTCCCGTACAAGAGTTGACATCTGAGAGCCGATAGAGCCTGATTCAGGATGGCTACTACTGAGCTGGATGGACTGATTACAAGGACGATGGTTATACTCGAGAAGCCTGCGGACTGGGAGGAATGGATCTTCCTACGAAAGGATAGCGCAGACAGGCATCAACTGTGGTCCATGGTTAACCCTGATCTTGATGAGGCGGCCCTTGAGAAGCTTGAGGAGCCAGCAGCCGTTGAGGCGGAGCAGTACCATGACGAGACTGAAGAGGACACCGGCGTTGTGCTCAAGGACATGACGACCGAGGAGTTCCAGCGATACCAGGAGGCGGAGCGGAACTACGATCGAGCACTGGCCAGATACACGATCAAGAGGAAAGCGTTAAATGACTTTACCCAGGAGATCGGCCGAACAATCAGCCGCCGCCATATACACCTGATTCAGAGCGACGATACTGCGTACGCTCGCTTGAAGAGGTTGAAGAAGCACCTCTGCCCATCGACGGCTGAGAGGGAGCTACAGTTGATAACCAAGTATCGACAACTACAGAGTCGACCAAGGAACAACATTGATAGTTGGCTTGAGGAGTGGCTGCACGTCGTGCGGATGTGTGAGGCA
>NW_022984841.1:0-39469 GCF_010094145.1 Didymella exigua CBS 183.55
TTCGCCTCTCCCATCCTGTGTGTTCGCAAGTCAAATGGCGATCTGCGCATCTGCGTGGACTATCGGAAGCTCAACCAACTGACTCGGAAAGATGCGTATCCGATACCCCGCATAGACGAACTGCTTACGCGACCATCCAAAGCAAAGATCTTCTCTAAGTTGGATATCCGCGCAGCCTTCAATCGAATACGGATAGATCCCGCCTCAGAGGAGTACACAACCTTTCGGACTCGTTACGGGACCTACAAATGCAAGGTACTACCATTTGGATTGACCAACGGCCCTGCGACCTATCAACGGTACATGAACGATGTTTTGATTGACTATCTTGACGATTTTTGCATCGCCTACCTCGACGACATCCTTATCTACTCCGACGACCCTAGGACTCACCAGTCACACGTCGAAAAAGTTCTAGAGAGGTTGCGAATCGCAGGACTCCAGGCTGATATCAAGAAAAGCGAGTTCCACGTCACAAGGACGAAGTATCTAGGTTATATCCTCACCAACCAAGGAATTGAGGTTGACCCTGACAAAGTAGAAGCCTTACGAAACTGGGAGCGACCTACAACCATTACTGGTGTGAAATCGTTTCTAGGATTTACAGGTTTCTATCGACAATTCGTACCCAATTTCTCTCGCGTAGCTAAGCCGCTGATCGTATTACAAAGCCCCTCTATCCCCTTCAACTGGACCACAGAGTGCGATGTCGCTTTTGAGCACCTTAAAGCGGCCTTACTGTCAATTCCGACCCTGTGCCATTTCGACCCTGAGTACGATACGAAACTGGAGACCGACGCCTCTGATGGTGTGGTTGCAGGAGTACTATCGCAAAAACACCCTGACGGAAAATGGTACCCAGTTGCGTTCTACAGCCAAGTCTTATCCGGTTCGGAGCTGAACTGGGAGATACACGATAAGGAGTTGTTCGCCATACACCAAGCTTTCTGCAAGTGGAGAGCGGAACTAACGAGTGCCCGATCTCGCGTCCAAGTGTTCTCTGACCATAGAGCACTAGAGTACTTCATGACAACCAAAGTACTTAGTGCAAGACAAGTTCGTTGGGCAGAGACTATGGCCCCGTTTAACTTCCGAATCGAGTATACTCCGGGTGCAAGCAACGCCAGAGCAGACATCTTAAGCCGTAGGGAACAAGATCTGAGTGACTTACGGGTTGCCCAGCGAGACAATCGTTCACGCGTTTTCCTAGGCCCGAATCGACTCGACACTCGTATCAACTCCGATCTCGCCCAGAAGTACATAGGAGATCAACAACCCGACGCCCAAATCCACGTGCTTAGTACCAGCAAGCGCCATATGGACCTAGACTCGTTAGAATTGATCGAAGCGTTACTACAGGACAACCGGACCGGTTTCGGTCTGGAACGCGAAAGTTTGCCCAACCAGTATCGCGTCAGCAATGGACTATTGCTCTACAAGGATCGTCTCTGCGTTCAGGCAGACTCTACCCTCTGTACACGGTTGATTCGGGAGGTCCACGACCAAGTATCATCTGCGCATCCAAGTGCAAAGAAGACTTATCAGTTATTGTCTGAGAAATATCACTGGAAAGGTATGGAAACTTCATGTCAACGTTATGTTCGTAACTGCATTCCGTGCCGAAGAGGACATCCGAAGCAGACCCGACTCCAAGGTTACCTCCATCCCTTGCCTATCCCAGACCGACCCATGCAACATCTTTGTATGGACTTCAAGGATTTTCCGCCAGACAAAGCCGGTTACGACCAGATCATGGTAATCATCGACCGCCTGTCCAAACAAGCAATCACGATACCATGTCATAAGAACATAAACGCCCGAGGTATGGCCAACCTGTTCATCCAATGGGTGTACCGATTCGGCCACACCCCAGAGTCTATTGTGTCAGACCGTGGTCCACAATTCGTGTCTACTTTCTGGTCCGCCTTCTGCGATATCATTGGTGTGAAGGTCAAACTGTCAACCGCCTATCACAAGGAAACGGATGGTCAAACCGAAATCATGAACAAGTATATCGACCAGAGATTGCGCCCGTTCGTATCCTACTACCAGGATAACTGGAGCGATCTACTGCCCATGATTGACCGAGCCCAAATGACCCTACCCCACTCAGCAATTGGTATGGCCCCGTATCAGGTCCTCTTTGGTTCTGAACCAAAGCAGAGCTGGTTCTGGAACGACCAACCGGTGAAAGGAAAAGGACCAGAAGCCATAAACCGCAAGGATGCCTTAGCCCTGGCCACTCGCATGCATGACGCCTGGGCCACAGCCAAGAAGAACATGGAACAGGCTCAACTCCGAATGCAGACCGCAGTCAATAAGCATCGTCAACCAGTCGATTGGAAGGTTGGCGATATGGTCTATCTAAGCACCAAGAACCTGTCGAACCCGCGCCCCAGCAGAAAGCTATCTGACCTGTGGGAAGGTCCATTTCGAGTACTAGAACAGGTGGGACATTCATACCGACTTGACTTACCTAAGGGATCTCGCATCCATGATGTGTTCGCCCCAAATGTGTTGTGCAAAGACCCCCAGGACCCACTCCCAGGACAAGAAGCGCCGAAACCCTCAGGTATCCCTATCCAAGGCGTTGAAGAGTGGGAAGTGGAAGAAATCCTAGCCAGCAAGCTCCATCGCGCAACCCTGAAGTATCAGGTCAAGTGGGTAGGCCACGATCAGGATCCTACTTGGTATAACGCCTCCAACTTTATGGGCGCCCCCCACAAGTTAAGAGCGTTTCACGAACAATATCCGAATAAGCCAGGACCTCCAAGAGGTCTGGACAAATGGATCGACGCGTGGGAGAAAGGAATGGAAGACATGTCGCAGCTAAAGGATGACAAAGTGAGGGAGAACAAACGCAGTTTGTTATAACACGCTATCTACGGGTACAAACTGGCCAGTTTCAGACCCCGCCTCAGGCCTCACGGCAGGTCCATCTCGTCACCTGAAAATTCATGAGGCACGTCAGACAGCTCGCTGTCCGACTCCGCCCCGACTGCTCCTCCTAAACCACCATCATATCCATTCCCCCTTCCACCACTTGGACGACCACCCCGTCCACCTCGTTGTCCTGTTCCACCCCGACTCCCTCCTTCCACAAGACCCTGCAAAGCTTTTGTTAGCTCCACCTGAGCTCCCGCCACCTTCTCGACAGCCGCCGCCAGATCAGCCATCTGAACCTGAAGGACCCGATTCTCCTCCGCTACCCGATAGTAGTCCGCTAGTAGCACATCTACCACCAACACGCTCTTGAGCTGGGCAGTCGCTACCTGCACACAGCTCGCCAGCGCGAAGGCGGCAGCCCGGACCCTAGCCTCCGTGATGTGGCGGTCATGAATCACGTCGCTGCCAAGCGCGACCTCGTACTGTCCGAGGGCCTGCCAAAAGACGGAGAATTCGCTTTCCACATAAGTGGGAAGCTAAAATCTGTTAATGTATAACTAGGCAAGGGCCAGTATCGGATTCGTACCGGAACACACTTCTCGTTTTGAAAAGTGCAGTACGCACACTTCTTGGAGCTCATTGACGAAAACTCGAAGTCAACAAATCGGCCGCGAGCAGCAGCCCGGACTGAACGAATACAGATGACTCTGTGAGCCTCCGGAAGCACCCCGGGTGGTACAGGGATTGGCATGATGTGTTACAACTTGTCAAAGGTCAGACGTATAGCCAAGTCAGTCCGATATACGTACGCAGAGGTGTTCTGTTTTGCTTGAGACGAAACAGAAACTGGAAGAACCTCTCTGTTGGTATACTCAGTTGTGTCGCCACGACAACGGAATATATGACGACACAAAGTGAAAGTAGGTTCACGTTACCTACTGCCAATTCTTTTTCACTCGCCACATCCGTATACGTTCCGTTTCGAACCCGAGTCACAGATATGGGACTATCTGTCTACAAGGAGGGGGGTAGTGTAACAACGCTCTACGAACAGTGACCCGATACCACTAGGATACGGTTCTAGCGACTCATGACCATGGCCCTTGTCGCATGGCATGAGCTCACACCGAACTGCCACCGAACCCTCATATATAAGGAGCAAGGGACTGTAGCATTGTAGAGTAGTTTTTCTGTATCCTTTCGTACAAGACCTATAGGTGTAGAGAATATATCCTGGTGTTCTTATCATCCCAGCACTCCCATATGCCTCGTAGCGGATTCACACCTATTCCGGATATCTCTCTTCTTGCCTGCGTCGTTACATATGCCTTGTAGCGGATTCACACCTATTCTGGATATCTCTCTTCTTGCCTGCGTCGTTACAATTAGAGACCTACCAATAAGGTATATCTAACGCTCTAGCAGCGCTGCAGATACTGCAAAATTAGCTAGCATAGAAGGCCTAGATAGTAAGGATAACTCTACCTTCTCTAGTAGTATTCTAAAGTTGTTATTATTAAGGCATGTTATGTTAGGAAAAAAGGTGGTTATGCTAAGAGAAAGTGGCTAGTTTGGTGATATGGCTAGCTTGGTGATAATCTACGTTATTTAATAATCTTAGAACGTAGTAGGTTGAAATAGTATAAGTACTTTTTACTATTATAAGCGTTGTGACGTAAGATGTCTATAGCAGAGCTCTATTCGTATGTGAGCTTCTTAGGGTGATAGTTGTAACAGAGTAGGCGCCCTGCCCTCAAAATCAATACTACGTGACTTCTCTGCCTATACCAAAAGGTAAGCACAAGAATACTTAAGCAAGTATTCGTTGCGTAGTATAATATATATAGACAATAATAGCGCTAGCCAGCTAGCTTTGCCTCTAGCTGCTATGAGCGCTATGCCACGTGTCGTGTTCGTGCATAGTCGTTACAATAGTGCAGGAACCTAGTAACCTAGCTATCCCTAACGTACTCTTAGGCTATTATAGACGCGAAATTTTGCACTATTTGCCTTGTAGGTGGTAGCCCTTGCTTAGTAAGCCCTTCTGTACAGCTACAAAGCTCATACTCTTGTTGTGGGCTGAGCTTTTAACGCGTGGAGTTCCCATCTTCACGCGACGCGCATACGCCTTAGTGCTGCTGCGACAGGGTGGATCGCGACACTAAGCTTTAGTAAGCAATTTTTGTGTATGAAAGTTCATCAGCTGCATCTGCTGCGTCACAGGCTTCAAGGGCAGCTTCTAAATCCATGCCGTTGTGAAGTTATGGTGTTGAGGATAATGGTGTGTTATGGCGTTCGCGTGCACGGTCCCTGTACGATTCGAAACCGTAAGATTTCCGTTGTCCTGTTGTCGAGAAAGTAGTCCGTGTTTCGGGTATAAATACATACCTATTACGACCTTACGGAGATTCAAGTTGAGAACCTGCAAAATCCCCTTGCTTTACACACTTTGCACAAAGCCGCTAATGAGTGTACCGCTCGTCTATTCTCGACTGATCTGCTTGTGAGGTCTGGGAGCCAAGAGGTATATGCAAGCAACCTATAACCAAGTGGGCTCTTGACAGTAGCAGTTCTGTGTGACTTCGTTTGGTGCAGTGGTGGATACTGTAAGCCGGCAAAGAAGTCAATTTCGCTCAACTTTTGTCTCAAGCCTGACCCGCATGCTACTGGACGGCGGCTGCATGCAATCCGAATACGAGTCTATGAACGGCGCTCGCTTGCTCGCTTGCGCTGCTATGATAATACAAAAGGGAAAGTTGCCTGATGAGGCTGGCTTGGGTGCGATCCAACTCTTGCCGCTGCTGGTTGGACATGGCCGTCGTCTACTTCATCTTGCCCTTTTCACGCTTTTCTTTGAGATATCTCCAAGCACGCTGTGGGCCTGCTGTGAGCGGGCCCTTCATGCTCTGTACAGTGGATGGCCATTTGACGGTTTGGTTGACTGCTTTGGTGACCATCTGAGGGAGATCTGTCTCGGCTGCGATGCGTTTGTCGAAGTCGCTGCCTACTTGCTTCTTTACGCCGCCCTTTGCATCTTCATCCCTGCTGGCCTCTAGCATCTCTTTGTATTCGCTGCCGGAAATGCCGAATTTGCCGCGGTACAGGAAGTAGATCTTCTCGCGGAACTTCTTAGGCAAGCGCCGCACCATGTTTGCGCGTCGCTCAGGATTCATGTCCTGCGAAAGCTTCAGGTCCAACTTGGTGTCATCCACCCAGTCAGGTTTGCTGACAGCAGCGAAGTCTGCGTACATGATGTTTGGCAATGAAACGATCAGATCGTGATACAGTAGCCTGAAGTTGCGAATCTGGTGAGTGACGATGTTGTCGATCTTCTTTGGGTTCTCGCTACCATACTGCATGCGCGGGTCGCCCTGGTAGCTCAGCCCGGTTATTGTAGAGTATAGCTGCTTCTCGGTGAAGGTTGGAGGAAGTAGTAGGAGGGCGCATCGGACGGCAGAGAGTAAGTTGCGCTGATTCGCGAGACGAATATTCGGTTCCTCGTGGAGGATCTTGCATGGCTTGTGCAGGCGACCGGCGAGATACAGCGTGTCCCAGTCTGTGAGATCGCGCAGAAGGGTCTCGAAGTTGACTACTCCGTACTTGATCATCGTGCCGTTGACTGTAATATACGGGTTGAAGTATACGCCAGCGCCATACCGATCCTGCACATGGCTGACCACACCTGAGCCCAGCGACCCAAGGAAAGAGTAATGATCTCGGTGGTCGCGCAAATTAAGCCAGTGGAAGTGCTGGGCGTATTTTGGGGTCAGGATGAAGTCGATCATCTTTCCACCGCCTTTTTGCCATTTCAATATCGCCTCGGGGGGGTTCGGATGCGGCGATTCGGTTGTGAGCGATGCTGTCGAAGCTGACTGAGGGAAGACGCCGGAGCCGTACGCAAACGCATATGTGACAGGCGGGAACTGGCGCAGTATCCCTCTCAGCGACCTCTTGAATTCTTCATTTGTCTGAATCAACTGGTTCTTTCCAAAGTCTTTATGCGGCAGCTCCGAGAAGTCGGACAGCGTGGGCTCCTGATCCTCCCATCCCGGAGGGAGTGACTGGGCCTCGGGGCGCGGATTGCTCGACTGCACCTCCTGTGTTGCAATGAATCGGCGACCAGGCAGCAGCAGGGGCTTCCTGCACCACGCTGTCCGTACAAATGGGCGGAATTGATACATTGGTGTCGTTGAGTCGATGTCTGAAGCTGCTCGAAACGGACTCAGCAAGGGGTGACGTAAGCAAGCTAAAAAGATCGGGGCGTGTTTGGCTGGTGTTTACCTCGCGCCTGCGATCCCAACAACCGCGAC
Source organism: Didymella exigua CBS 183.55 (assembly GCF_010094145.1). Classification (NCBI taxonomy): domain Eukaryota; kingdom Fungi; phylum Ascomycota; class Dothideomycetes; order Pleosporales; family Didymellaceae; genus Didymella; species Didymella exigua. Next base: position 7,197 of record NW_022984841.1, read on the forward strand.
TCCCCCATCACTCTGCTCCCAGTACCCACCATAATCGAGCTCGAGCATTGCGAATTCTGACGCGACTCTATTCTTTTCGATTTTGCACTTTTCCACACTCCAGACTCGATTCCGATTCCGACCTCCCGGCGCCAGCTTTCAGGAGCCATGGCAGCCTCTCTCGCGTCCCTGCAGGCGCGTATCGACACGTTCACAGCCCCGGCTTCCAAATCCAGGCGCACGTCTTCGAAGACAAAGAAAGCGCCCTCCAAGTCGAAGATCGCCTGGCCATTGACACTCCCATCGGCACACGACCTGGCCTTCGCAGGATTCGTGTGGAAGCCTACAACAGCGAGTCCAGACAACGTCCAGTGTTTTGCATGTCACTGCCAGCTGGATGGCTGGGAAGAGAACGATGTCCCCGCATATGAGCACCTCACACACTCTCCAAACTGCGGCTTCGCAGTCGTCACATGCATCCGTCTGCGCAGCGGAGACCCGGGCAGGAGCGAAGATGATCCCACCTCAGACGCGATGATGCAGGCGCGCCGCGACACGTTCGAGCACGGCTGGCCCCTTGATAGCAACGAGGGGTACCCTAGCGTCGAGCAGGTATGCATACACCCAACGACATGTGCAAGCGCATTACTGATAAGTATGGTAGCTAGTAGAAGCTGGCTGGTACTACGACCCAACTCTGGAAACACCTGATGGCGCTACTTGCGCGTACTGCTCCCTGTCTCTGGACGCGTGGGATACCGGCGACGATCCAATGGAGGAACACCGACGACGTGCGCCTGACTGTCTGTTCTTCGCACTCAAGGAGCTCTACCACCCAGCGCCAAAAGCTGCTGCTAAGAAGGGCAAACGCGCCTCTGCACGCACATCGACCGCCAGCATAGCTTCGAAGAACACCCGCGGCAAAAAGCGCGCCAGCGAGCAGATTGACGATTCGATCTCCAGCATAATCGAGAAGCCATCCCGTGGTAAGAAGCGTATCAGCGAGGCAACTGACCTTACTATCGAGGACGTCAAGCCGAAGGCTACACATGGACGCAAGCGTGCAAGCACGCAGATCGATGACACAGTCTCCAGCGTAGTAGAGAAACCCACACGTGGTGGCCGGAAGCGCGCAAGCACTACAATCAATAATACGATCGATCCTGTTATGGAAAAGCCAACACGCGGCAGGAAGAAGGCCGCCGAGAAAGTCGGCACAACTCCAGACGATGTCGATAACGAGCCATCACCTGAGCCCGAACTCATACCTGCACCTGCACCTGTACCAAAGACTAAAGCCAAGAAGGCTGCACCCAAAGCTAAGCGCGCCTCGACCGCAAGCACCACCACAAAGACGACATGCGGCAAGAAGCGCACAAGCGACCAGATCGAAGACACTGAAGTTGCTGAGACTTCGCCGAAGCGCGTCAGACACAGCAGCGTCTCGAGCTTCCCCGATTCTCTACTCGTCGGTACACCTAAGAAGACACCCACAGAGCTGGCAGAACCTGAAGACGATGACTCTGCGCAAGCAGAACCCGAGCTGGAGGACATGGAAGACGACATCTCGAGTTTACCCGCGTCCCTCCTTGTCGGAACTCCTAAGAAGACACCGACGAGGATGATGACTCCCGGTGCCGAAGTAGTTGAGCAGGATCAGAAGTGGGATCCCATCGACGTCGAGGCGTTCTTCGGCAGCACCGAAGAACTACACGCTCTCATGAACGATATTGTCATTGACGCTGGTCTCGACGCTATAGTGCCGACCGGGGTTACTGCCGAGGACCTTCAAGCTGCTGTATTTGCCGGTCTTACCAAGTCTGAGAAGGACATGACAGTGGAGCAATGGGTACTTTACAATGCCAAGAGGGGCGAGGAGAAGCTGCGGCAGGCATGCGAGAAGCAGATTTTGGCCTTCGGGGCGCAGGCAATGCGCGCAAGAGCGACGATTGAAGGCATTCCGACCTACTAGATGGATACGAAGTATGACAGGCATTTGGAGGGAGTTTGGTAGTTGTTATGATACCCCGGAGGCATGCAATGGAGTTTTGGGGTTGGCTTTGGTACGCGTACATAGTTTAGTAGCGTCTCCGCTCCTCTTCGCGGCTTGAGTTGATCGTAGTTGCAGCCGCCTGCAAGGGCTGGCTCCTGGGTGATGCAACATAGCCAGTTGAGGGGTGCTTTGAAGCAAACGCAATAAATTCATTACAAAGTACCCTCAGCCTGCTCTTTGTGTTCATGACAGCGTTGAGATTTCCCTACGTTATACTTTACTAGATCTCTCATAGTATCGGCTGCTCATAAATGTATTGATGAAGCCGCTCTTGTCAACCTAGAACCGCTGAAACTACGCTGGACGTTGTGTAGGATGATGGAATGACAGTCGAATCAGTTGATGTGTTCAAGCGACCTACTCGACAAACCCCCGTATCCTGCTTAAGTTCTCCAGGAACCCACCTCGCCCCTGCCCCCTCACAGGCGGTGGCTGTGGCTTAGTTGTACTCGCGCTCCTGCCGCTCCTCCCTTTGCTCCTCTCCCTCTCCTTCTCCACCTCCCTCTGCTTATCCTCCGCCACCTTGACCAAGCCCTCCACAAACTTCCCCCGCGCCTTCTCTTCCGCCGTCCCCTTCCACACCACCGCCAGATCGCGCAAGGCCTGGATCCTAGCCTGTGCCTTCGCAGGCCCCTGCTCTGGATCCCCGACTACCAGGTCGGCGATCTCGGAGCGTAGCGCGGAGGCGAATTCTTTCCCACGTTGCTCAAGCGAGGCGTTGTCGCTGCCGGGTTCTGGGGCGGAGACGCTGATCAGAGAGCTGCCGAGGGAGACGTCTGACGGCGGGATCGTCCAGTGCATAGCTTCGCCGAAGACTTTGATGACGGTCTCGAGGCGCGAGCGTACAGTTGTCAGGGTGCGGAGGGAGGTGATGTATTCGGGAGTTGTGTCGGCGGGCGGTGGTTGTGTGGTGCCTTGCGATGATTCTGCAGCAGTATCGTCCTGGATTGGTGCGTCTGAGGGTCTTCTGCTTGCTGTCTCTTGTGGCTCCGTTTCCAGTGCAAGACCACCCGGCAGGAACTTCGCGATCTCCTCCTTCAGCCCATCTCTGAGTATGTCGGTGAGCCCAATCGTCTCTCCACGCAGTACTTCGACTTCATATGCTAATCGACCTCCGCTGCGCAGTATGTCGTCGGTCAGCTGCGTGAGGATTGCTGACAGCCGTGTGGTTTGCGCATTGAGCTGCGATAGGAGGTCTTGTGTTTGCGAGGAGAGGTCTGCGAGCGAGGCCGAGGTGCTTTTGACCGGCCGCCCGCTCAGCGAGAGCGAGGGAAGGGTCGCATTGAGGTAGTCGGCAGGGTCGAAGGTCGACTGGAGGAATGGTGCAAGAGCCGGGTCGGAGACGTGGCTGGACTTGGGCGCCGTGCTGTCTTCTGCAGTGGCCATGGCTGGGACGGGGCGGAGATATGACGGGCGTCCTGGTAGCGTTCCTGGATGAGGCCCCAGCCTCCAGCGAGAAGCGAGCCAGACGCCCGGAAGCCTGGCCGCAGCCGCGCCTGAGAAAGTGGGGGAGGGGCATCAGCTAGACGCGAGCCGGGCTGGCGCGAGTCATGCCTGCAGCTCGACGCGTCTGCGTGTTTGTTCGCGGATGCTGGTACACAATCCTTGCGTCCTCGCATCCTCGCATCCTCAATTTTCACCGTGATGGCATCTGTCATCTCTGCGCAGATTGACGATTGACGATGAGGGTCTGCCCCTGAGAAGAAACGCAGGTACGGGGGCTGCTTGACCGCTAGCTTGCCTAGCAGTGCGGGCGGTTCTGCTGCCTGGACATTCAGTCACTTCATTATTTGAGCCTGGAGCCACTCCCACTCGTCAGAGGCAGAGTCGCACAGGAGCAACTGTCATGCCAAGCGCGAGCCCGTGAGCCCGTGGAGCCTCTCGGGCAGCTTCCTTGTACTCTTATCCTTCACTATTCGACTTCACTGGCGCTTTCGCCGCCCATTGCTCGCCGGCTGCGCGACGAGCTTGACTATTCACCGCAGCAATTATTGCTTTCTTCACTCACGCAAACACAAACATTGACGTCACCCCACTTCGTTCCTACGGTTGGCTGTGCCCCATCTGGGACCCTGTCCGTCCTCGAACTTTTCCTCCAGCACACTCGGTCCTCAACTCCACCCGATTTGAGCTACAATCAACCTTGTCTGCACCTGCCGCCGTGACGGACGCTGCAAAATAAGCCTCTGCATCGCAGCTTCGCCCGCTATGCCTCGCAGGCAGTTTGTGGCCGATCTGGCTGCCGCTGTCGAGGGCGTTTCTATTGCAGGCATCTCGGATGTGCAGCCTGGCGGCGACGATGGCGAATTCACCTTCGTATGCATCGCTGACGGCAATGCTCTCATGATCTCTGCACTAGTACCTGGTAAGTACCACGCATGTCAACCAAGTCCGGCTCGAGTGTGACACTGTTTTGGCACATTCAGCCTGCTAACAGAACTGCAGAGTTATCTGACTACCCCTCAAGTCACGACTGCATGATCTTCGGGCCTGATGATGCGTCCTCTAGTGTTGCCAGTACTTTGTCTGATATCTCGGCGACTGGCAAGACGGTGCAGCAGATCCTCGAACTCGTATCGCGGAAACTAGAATCGACTGACAGAGATGGCGACTACCAAATGCTCAATTCTCAAGATCTCGAAGGCTTGGGAGATGGCACTGAGGATGAGGATGAGGATGAGGATGATTACGGCGAAGATTATTTCCCCGGAGACGAGGACATGCTCCCTAAGCACTACAGCAACGGCCATCACACACCGATCGTAGGGACATTCACAGAGCCCACAGCTGCCTTTCGACAACGCATCCAGCGCGATTTGCTGGCAGCTAAGAGTAACGGCTTCAAAGTTGGCCATCTGGGCGGTCTCATGGACGGGCTCGGTTGCTATGTCAGCATCTCTATCCGCATCGCGAAGCTGGGTATCTCCGAGGAAGCCATGCAGGCCTGGCAGATCGAGCCCAATGAATATCTCGTCACGTTGTTCCACTATCCACACGGTTATAAAACCATGGACGACTTACGATCGTACGACAACAGCCAAGCCCAGCGCAATTTCAGCATCCGCATTGGTATCTCCAAGTCCTACAAGCCCACTCTACAGGAAGCCGTCCAAGCATTCACTGTCCTTAGCAGGCAGGAAGAGAAGGAGCAGGAAGAGTCGCAGCAGACCGAGTCGCAGCAGGAAGCAGCAGTCCACCAAGGCTTCCGTCTGTCGTTCATATCCAAACCACTGCACCATCTCAGCGATGAACGTTTCCACCTGGTTTTAAAGTACCGGTATGCTGGCATGGATTGGAATGGAGCTGAACTGTTCTACTACGACCAAATCCTTCAGCCAGCAAGCAAGCATCAACAAGGCTCGGACGATAAGTACTATGTTCCCGAAGTCGTCACCACTGTGTACCCTCCGGTCGTCACGGCCGATCACATCCAGCAGTCGACCTGTCAAGAGCACTCGCTACCTGTTGTTGGCATACAGTGGGTGCTCAGGCATTTTGTACGCTGCACAGAGTTCTGTCTTATATGCCTCAGCAAGATGCCTGATGATCTTCAGGCTATCAAGCCATACGTCTGCGATAATCCGCTGTGTCTCTACCAGTACATGTCACTCGGATTTGGACCAAGTATCGAGCACGAGGTCCTCTCTCAACCGAAGGTAGTCGATCTGCTAATCAGCTTTTGCTACTCGAGTGCACGTCAGTCCAGACTGAAGGTCTTCCCTGCCGGTCTCTCATTAGAGGTTCCGCCTTCTTCGGCATATGAGGAAGATTACTCTCTCCGTCAGTACCAAGGATTGGGCTGGCAGCCGCAACCAGATGCTCAGTCGTCCAGGGCCACGGGCACTGATAGTGAGCAAATTCCTATTGCGATTAAGCTTAACCTCGATACACGCGAGATCTTGTTTAACGACAAATCCAAATCGTGCCCTCTTCGAGCGAATGAGTGGATTACCTTCCGGTTTGATGGTGAGGCGAGCAGATCATTCCATTGCCGGGTACTTGAGACTACTTACTACCCGACGGTAAAGATCTCTGAGCCTATAGAGCCAGCTGTCGCTTCACTCGGTACATCGTCGAATGCTTATGGATACGCACCAGCCGCACCCCAAGCTGCACCTCCAAAGCTGACTTCCAAGATTGCTCGCAACACAAACGAATTCCGTCCTGCGAAGTTTCAAGCCTACAACCAGAACTTTGACGCGCTGTCGGAGCAGAACAAGCGGCAAGTCATTTGTCTTCTCCTCGACATGCTGCCTTCTGTGGAAAGCTTGAAGCGGTACCTGCTCCGCAAAACCAACAACGCCCTGAGTGGGTGGACAGACCGACTTTCTCCCGCGGCTCTTGGGCTACTCCGCTGGATCATCGCATCGAATCGAGCATGCATCCTTCAAGTAGATGCCGAGCGTGACACTCCCACTGGGCGAAAAGCCGACGATCGACTGTACGGAATGTCAAATTGGACTCAGTTCCGGTTTGCGATGGGCGCGCCGGACAAGGAGCGACGGTTCATTCAAGCCGTAAGAAGCACCACCGAGAGACTTAATCTCAAGTTTCCAACTCTCTTTGCGTGGCACGGCAGCCCGTTGCACAATTGGCACGGCATCATTCGCGAAGGATTGCACTTCAACGAGACGCACCATGGTCGCGCCTTCGGGCATGGTGTGTATCACTCCTTGGAGGTTAACACTAGCATCGGCTACTCGGGCTACGGAGGAGTTGGCTACACCTGGCCGAACAGCGAGCTCAACATTCAGCAAGCTCTTGCACTAAACGAGATTACCAATGCCCCGCAAGAGTTTGTCAGCAAAACCCCTCATCTTGTGGTTGCTCAGCTTGACTGGATCCAAACCCGCTACTTGTTTGTCAGTCATGCGGCATACAATCAAGCGAACAGCCCGGCGGACAAGGGATCAAAGCCCCTGGAGATCTTGGAGCAAGACCCATCCATGACGCCAACAGGTAGTGACGGCAAGCTGATCATTCCTATGCGTGCGGTCGCCGGCTCCAGGAGACCAAAGTCGCTGAAGACCATGGTGAGTGGAATCGAGCATACTACTTCGTTACCTTTGCTGAGCGATATTCAGCAAAATAAGCGACAGAAGGCGCAAGGAACAAGCAAGTACGACGCTATCGAGATTCACGACGACGATACCGCTAGTGTTGCAACGCTGGACGAAGATCGTGTCATTTTCGAAGATGCATTGTCAAAGAACGAGCAATACGTCGATCCCCTACCGACACCAAACTCCACCAAAGACGGCAAAGGCAAGGCAAAATTAAGTGGCTTCTTTAACAAGATGAAGCCGCAGAAGCCCCTTACAGACTACGTTCCCGGGACGCTGGACTACAGTACTTTACCCATGCTTCAGCAACCGTCATGGGCATCGAGTGCTGCAACTAGGTGCCTCATGCGAGACTTCAAAGCTCTCATCAAGACACAGAACGAGCAGCCACCGCATGAGCTCGGCTGGCATATCGATGAGGACAAGATTGAAAACCTGTATCAGTGGATTGTTGAGCTGCACTCGTTCGATCCGACTCTGCCACTCGCACAGGATATGAAGAAGCACGATGTGAAGAGCGTTGTCCTGGAACTACGCTTCGGCAAGGATTATCCTATGGCACCACCCTTTGTCAGGGTCATTCGCCCGCGTTTCTTGAGCTTTGCTGCTGGAGGAGGTGGTCACGTCACTGCAGGTGGTGCCATGTGCATGCAGCTTCTGACTAACGACGGCTGGAGTGCGGCCTCTTCGATCGAGTCTGTCTTGGTACAAGTTCGTATGGCTATCATGAGCACCGATCCCAAGCCTGCCCGCCTGGAGCGCGGTGGACGGCACGATTATGGAGTTGGTGAAGCGGTCGAGGCATACATTCGCGCATGCGCCATGCATGGATGGACAGTGCCTGCCGATTTCAAGGAGACTGCTTATGGAGGTACAGAAGGATCAGGATACTTTGGCTAGACGCCAGAGGATACGTCGACGGCTGATTGGGGAGAGGCTCAGGTGGCGTTCCAAACGGAAGGCGATGCATTAACGCGACTTCAGAAACGCAAGGCTGCGCATTGATTGGCGACATAGCACGGCGTTTGGGATACATTCATGGCGGGCATTTTGCAACGGCGCAAGAGGAGCTGCAAAGATACCTCACATAGAGACCATGGAGCACAAGACCACATGCATGGTCATGGCGTCACGAATCAACACAATCATTACATATAGTGGTCGCTTATTCTTTTTTTACATTGGTCAGGCTGACTCAAAGATGGGGTACCTTCAAACTCGCCAGCAGCAGGTTTACAATGCTGCACAGCCCTTCTCCCAGAATCAAGCCACTGGCAAGTATGATGATGGGCGTCTCGCTTTTGCCCTTCCACCTCCGCCACCACAAACTGACGAGACCACCAACTGTGCGCGCCAACGTGAATGAAGGTGTGTTGTACATGCCTACAACAATGTTAGTGAAATTTTAAGGCCATGAAGTACAGAACATACCAACAGCGACCGCAATGCCACCAGGCACAAAGTCGATCCACCATCCGCTCAACCCCCTCTGCTTCCTGTTCGTACCCCAGACCCTTATCATCGTTCCCACCGCAAAGATCACCGCAGCGCCACTGGCCCATTCTCCTACCATAGGTGGCAGTCCCGTCCCTGTAACTAGTCTTGCAGTGAACACCCACACATACCCGGTCGGGACCCCGAAAAGCCCCCCAGGAATAGTGTAGACGTTGGTGTATAGCTTGTAAACTACAGCCGACAGCACTGCACCAACCGCACTGCCAATCATCTGGCCCCAAAATTGCGCATTCGGCGCCGCGCCAATCAAATGTCCGCACTTCAAATCCTGCAGCAAGTCGCCTGCCTGCAGCGCCGCGCTCTCGCTCACAGCGCCTGCCACGAGATTGATGATGACGGCGTTCTTTGCGCCGGGGCCAGTTGTCGGCGTCACGAGGGCGAAGACCAGTTGGGTTAGCTTGGAGATGCCGGATACGGGGTTCAGGTCTGTTTCACCCAGCGCTCGAACACCCATTATGCTTAGTAGAAGGGCGAGGACGAGCGAGAGGAGCGTGAGCCGGAAGGGGATCAGTCCAGGGAAGGTGACGTGGACTGCGACGGCGCAGAGAACCAGCGAGCTTACGAGTCCGATGAGCGTTGTACGTGTTGAGATGAGTTGTTCGGGGGGTGCGTCAGGCTCGCTGGAGTCATTTAGGTGTTGCTTGACGGCGGCGATGGGATTTGTGCTTGTGCCGTCCGAGAGGACGGCGTATCTCTGACGCCGAGAGATGTTAAACGTGAGGAGTTCGCGCCAGGTGTGCGAGCGGAACGTCTCCTTTGCCGTGGGGAAGTAGCTGCGCGCGAGTGCAATCAGAGGACGCAATACGAGCCAGCCGAGACTAACGAGCGAGTCTGCCAGCATGATGGCGAGCGAGACCCATACTATCCAGCCCTTAGAGCCATTCGTCCAATCTGAGACAGGACCCGGTGCCCAGCCTTTATGCTTTGCAAGCGGCGAGAGGATACCCCAGCCAATGATCGCACCGAGAAGCATGTGCAGTGTCGTTGCGGGGCCCATGATGATGCCTTGGCCGACATAGGCAGGCGATGGGTTGAGGGTCCAAAGCCAATTTGTGGCGAGCGGAAGCCCGAAGATGGGGATGTTGTGGAGCTGAGGGATAAAGTATGACGAGACGGTGTAGAGGGCGGAGCCCGCAAAGGCAATGATGAGGAGTCGAATCCTTGCCTTCCAATCTGCGTCGTTGTCATCATCATGCTCTTCGCCTCGCGTTTCGACTGGCCCGTCCTGCAACAAGCCTCGCGTTTCATCCTCAGCCCCAGTCCTATCGTTATCTGTATGTGCTGTGCTAGGCTTGGGGTCTTTCTCGCCGTGCAGCACCTTGATCAACAGCGCTGTAGCGGTTCCGCTTGGGAACTTCAACTTCTCTCTGATGATCATCTCTCGGCGCAAAGGCACAGCAAATACCACACCAAAGAAGCAGATGCCCACTGACCAGACAATCAGCTTCCCCAGACTAATTTCGAGCGGACCACCCTCTTCCGGCTTTAGCAGAAAGTTCAATGCCGGGATGACACCAACAAATCCACATCCAAGCGGCATCGTGCCAACGGAACCTGCAACTGATTGTACCAACACATTCTCTACCGGCGTGAAGGGGAGCTTCAACGTGCGGGAAACGACCTTGAAGTACGCGAATCCAATCAATGCGGAGGGCATAGCCATGCCAGACACCCAACCCGTCTGCAGACCGAAATACATGTTGGAGAAACAAATCACAACACCAATGGCCAAACCGACGAGCACGCCTCTCAGCGTGAAGTTCTGCGGCTGGCTCGCCTGCTCGGCCAGATAGTCGCGATCTCCAGCAGGAATGGGCGCACTGTCCCCTGCATCCTCAGCTCTTTCATAGTCGTCGGTGGATGGGCGCGGTGAAGATCCTCGGTCTGGGGCCATGGTTGGGAGATCCTGAAGGGGGACTGCGACGGACAGGTTGGAGTTTGAACGCGGGTACACGTTCAATCAAGCATCTAAAGGAGATCAGGATGATGTTGCGTGCTCAGATAAATGCAGAAAGGAGCGGCTGCCAATAATGCAATTAGTAACATTCTCCTCACGTGATGCGGTCCAGCGGGTCCCCCGGCTTATGTCCGACTTGTCCGTGCTCACCAACGCTCAACGTGCATCGCGGGCTGCCGTTCAGGGACGTTGTGCAGCGCGCCTTCTCGTTCTTGACGCTTCCTGTTACAGGACATACAGGCCTCTTCACTTTTTCGTAACACATGATGAAGCTCTCCAGCGCCCTCCTCCCGCTTCTGGCGGCGCCCTTTGTCACCGCAGAGCACACCTCCAACTGGGCCGTCCTCGTAGGCACGTCACGCTTCTGGTTCAACTACCGCCACCTTGCCAATGTCCTCTCGCTCTACCGTACGGTCAAACGCCTGGGCATTCCGGATTCTCAGATCATCCTCATGCTACCGGACGACATGGCCTGCAACCCGCGCAATGCCTTCCCCGGAGCTGTCTTCAACAACGCCGACCGGGCCCTTGACTTGTATGGAGATAACATCGAGGTGGACTACAGAGGGTACGAAGTCACAGTGGAGAACTTCATTCGGCTCATGACAGACCGTTGGGGCGAAGACACGCCCCGCAGCAAGAGGTTGATGACAGACGAGCGGAGCAACATCTTGGTCTACATGACAGGGCATGGCGGCAACGAGTTTTTGAAATTCCAAGACGCGGAGGAGATCAGTGCCTTCGACCTGGCAGACGCGTTTGGCCAGATGTGGGAGAAGAAACGGTGTGTGACCCTCCACGTACCACATTATACGTGTCTTCCTAACGTGTTACAGCTACCACGAGATGCTTTTCATGATTGACACCTGCCAAGCAAATACCATGTACTCGAAATTCTACTCCCCCAACATCCTCGCAACCGGGTCCTCGGAGATCGACCAATCTTCCTACTCGCACCACGCCGACCAAGACGTTGGCGTCGCCGTCATCGACCGCTACACATACTACAACCTCGAGTTCCTCGAGACACAAGTCCGCGACCCTACATCGAAGCTCACAATGGGCGACCTGTTCGACAGCTATGACGAAGAGAAGATCCACTCGCACCCTGGGATACGATATGATTTGTTTGAGGGCGGCGAGCAAGCGGCAAGGAACAGACTGGTTATGGATTTCTTTGGCAACGTGCAGAACGTCGAGGTGGAAGGCGAGAAGAGGAATGAGACTCAGTGGAGGCAGGATTTGGAAGCTATTGAAAGGATGATAAACGAGGCGAAGAGGAGGCACAACGAGAGCTTGAGCATACAACCGCAGGCGCAGCATATTGTCGAAGAATCAAAACCAGTTCAGAGCTCGAAGAGGCAGGGCGCGGCGATGGTGCAGGAAGAGCAGGGCTGGTCGAAGCAGATTGTGGGTGCTGCGGCCTTGGTTGGCTGCGCTGTAGCGTGGGCTGCGGGCAGCTGGCTGGAGTCGTGAAGAGTTGGACTTGGAGCGTGACTGTGTCGATATCTGTTCTATACCCCAAAGCATTGTTCGTTCACCACCTCATGCTCAAGCGGACAGTCTAGTCTGTGGAGTCACCGTCAACAGTGCACCCCATGTCCGTACCAAGTATATGACCGTAAGTTACCTGATACACATCACCCCGAGATCCCAGATATCAGGTGTCCTCACAGGCAGCAGAACAGTCAGCTCTGAGATACGTCCCTCTGACAACACTGGCGTCTGCAATTTTCCTACAGGATGACCAGGCCTTTGAGGACCATTGCTGGAGCCGGCAGCCCTATGCGATGCGAGCCTCCCCGCCTCTTCATACCAGCAAGGTAGCTCCATTGATGTTCGAACTCCCAAATGGTGGTCTAAGAGTGTGCGACTCATGCCGGCCGTCGCTAAGCTATTCGCTTACTGGACTTGCAGACAGTCCCACATCAATTTCCAGGCAATCCATACTACACTACATCTTGACGAAGCCGTGAGCGAAGCTAAGCCCCAGGCCATTGGCGTACATTTCAGACAGTGTCATCTCGTATAATACCTAAGTTATATATTTCTAACATTGCACTGGTATCATCAAGTCACCGCATCGGTGGTTTAGTGGTAAAATTAGCCGTTGCCATCCTTCACAGGACAGTTTCGGCTAGCCCCGGGTTCGATTCCCGGCCGATGCAAGCTTTTTTGTCTTGGTTGGGTCCTGATGTGGGGATGGTTGTGGTGGAGCATCTCCCAGCAGGTTGAGCGCGAGTGGTTTGGGCCGTCCGACCGGCAATGTCATTTTGCACCAGGAGGAGCCCCAAGGCTGGGAGTGGCATTGTGCGTATACGGTCGATATATCTGTCAGGACGAGCCGTCGTGAAAGCGATAAAGCTACTAATCGTAAAGGAAAAATAACAGCATACGATAGTGGATGCCTCCTGGCTGTAGGGTCCTTGAGGACTGCCCAAGAAGAATCGAAAATTGAACTTCGTCCAAGTCGTTCACCGCAGCGAGTCATCTTCGAAGTCAACTGATACTGATACACCGGCTGCTCGTGCAATGGTAGCCACTTGCCAGACTATCGCCCAGCTGATAGCCAGGCTTGTTGAAACAAATCGCCATCCGTCGCATCGACAAGAAAGCTGCATTGAAGTCGTCGGACATGCGTGTTCGAATGTCTTGGGTTTCTGCACTATAGCTGTAATTGCTCCAGGCCGACGTTCTGGATGTGTCGACTCGTAGCAGTGTCCGTGGTGGAAGAGACGCTGGAACTGTCTGTACGCCAACATTAGCCTAGCTTAGCAGTTCTTTGTGTGGAATGGTTTGAATATGATATCCACAGGTGGTTAATCCTGGCGTGACTGTCTCCGTTGTGATTATGCGCTCGATTACTTCTTCGGGTACATATGGAACAACAGTCCAATTCGGATCTCGGCTCAAGGACTGAGACTGACTTGAGATTGCTCTAGGGCCTCGTATGGAGAAACTCGTGTCTGTCCTGGTGGCTGGCGCAACTTTTTACATGGCTTCAGGCTGGATTGATTGAGTCTCTGGTGGAGATACTGCAGCTATTGAATCCGAACTATCAGAGCTAGCGGGAGCCGGTCACGAGAAGCACGACAATGGCTTCTTGAGTTTACAGATTAACGGATGGTACTATTGAGGTTCTGCCCCCAGTGTTGAGTGTCACAGGCTTGAGAGCCTGGAAGCTGTCAGGTACGCAAGGCAAACATGGTTCAAATACAAGAACCGCAAGAGCTGATCTGCCCCTTCATAACTTACCACTGAGAAATACCCACGAGCACGGCCACGCGCCCTTACTGTTCAGAACAGCATCTTCAATACTAAACCACCCACTTCTCCACAATCGACATACTGCGCAGTGTCTTTCTTGTATGTTCATTAGGCCCGTAAGGCCAACCACCAGTACCGATTGTCTATAGAGAAATCAAGCGCCCATCCGGCTACATGTCCGACACAGGCAGTCAAGGCCAAGCTTCAGGTAGCCGCAATATCTCGAGCAACATCAAACCCGTATCGCCCTCGCTTGACGTCAACCGGGCGACTGTCAACACTAGCAAGGGATCCGTGGACGACAACGGTGGGCCCAAGGATGCAACCCCACTGCTTGAAACGAAATTGGACCTTGAGGCAGAGATCACCTAACAGCGCGAATTCGTAGAAGACAAAAGGATTGGCTTTTGCTGAGCGTGAGGGGCTTACCGCATGATTTCCTTTCTTCGTCTATTGAGCGAGTAGTCTAGAAGGCAAAGCCGCCATGTGAGCGGTGGTGTGCGGAAAGCAGGGACCAGACCATTTGGAGGACAAACTCGGCTTCTTGCACTTCGTGAAGAGCTAGTCTTACACCGAGGGACACGAAATCGAGGCACGTTGAAGCGTTGAACGGATCGACGATGACACAGTAACCGAGAGCTAGGGTTGCAATTAGCATTGATCAGCATCGCTGAGGCAGTGCGAAAGCAGTTAGGAAGGGAATTCAGACACTTGCCCTGTCACAGGCAGTTATCACCATTGCCGTAGCTCGGTAGACCGTCGTGATAAATAAAAGTTCATCTTGTAAAGGGGCGGGGAAAAAAAGTGGGCGTAACGTACCACAGGCGCGTGCCACAATCGTGCTTGATAGGCACATCTGCGCGGCCGGTTAGCCAGCGCTTCCATGATGAAGTTCAGAGATCGACGTTTTGATGGCGAATCAGACTTGACAGTCTCGTCTTTGCCGAAGCTTGGACATATGCTTGTCTTGTGTTTGCGTCGTATCATCATGTAGGAGTGGAGACTGCGCAGTGTAGAGCGTACCGAGAGATGCAAGTTGTGCACTGAAAAGAAGTTAGCAACAATCCTCATGCGTAGATGGAGCAAACAATGTTGGGAGGGTTGGATCAGAAAGGCATGAATGGATATTTGAAATGAAGTCGTCACCGGGCAAACCCGTCAGACTCGTCATCTATACGTCGCATCATCTCCAAGAAAGGCCGAGGTGGATTTACTTACATTGCAAGTTCAAACAATTGGGCGGCTGTTTTATGGTTCGGCAGGGTCTGGTGTAACGAAAGTCAGCCGAGCTCTTACCCGGCTTGATCGAGAGCGCATATCGGCAGAACGAGATCAGTCGGCGAGGTTTTCTAGGCCTGCCACAATAGAGCGTATCCTTCAAGAATTGTCGGTGCCCAGTGCAGATACATCATGTGGGAGTTTGAGTGCGATTGCGAAGGACTGTGCCGTACCAAGATGTCATCTGTGGTCTGCGACCCAGCTGTTAGCAAGAGGCCAATGTCGAACATGAAAAGATCGAGAGGGAAGTATCGAGATCAGAAACAGCCATTTTTTATCTGCATCGGTCGAAACCTGAGCCGGTAATTTCCAGCGTGCAAAGCACAAACTGATCATCATTGGATGTGTGGGATATGCGAGAAGGGACATACGTACTAGGTGTAATAGGTGGCGCCCTGGCTATGCAGTAGCTAGTGAGTTCACCCTGCTCGCGTCGTAGCATGTTCACTGCAAGATCTGTTGACTGTCAGAGACTGAGTTTACACAAACGACTGTGCGGTGTGTAGACAACTGTAGTCGCATTCAGACTGACGTGCAAAAGTGAGAGTTTCATTCCCCGAAAGGTCAAAGACTCTAGTTTGAATTTGGCTTTGTGTTTCATCCTGTAGACTGGGTTGAATTGGGAATATGCATACCTCAAGCATTTGGAAAGCGTTTGAATAAAACGCGCAAATGCACTCCATCATGCGCGGTGGGCGCCAATTTGCAACCCTGGCAATGTTGTTGCGTAGCCGAAGCACGACGCGGTGGTGTGTGGACGAGAACGGCTGGAATTCGAAAGTTTTTTAGAAGGTGCAGGTGGGTCCAACGGAGCGGCGCTCGTAGCTTCCGCGAAATAGCTGGCACGTGCACAGTGTCAGGTCACCCAGGAGGTCGAAGGGTACAGTATCAACACAAGATGCAATCGAAGTATTTGTAGAGATGCAGATGTGACTCCTTCAAGAGTACTCATCAACTAGTGCTGGCATAATTTGGAATCTGTGGCCGAGTTCCCAATCGGTCGTCAACTCAAGAGTGGGCGGAGCAATAATATTTGGGTGGCGTTGGACTTTGTCAACTTTCTTGCTATCTACACCTAATGTTCCTGCCATCTAAGACCTCTAGACACTCTCACGTCTGTCCTTACAAAAGTACACGCCAACGACGTCTGCATCGACCGTGAACGTAAAGTTGTCATTCGTGATCTCATTGCTAGGGCGTGCCAGCATACAGCCCCTTGTAGACCCAAGCTTTGATCAAACATCTCGCGCTGCTTGTGCTGTGAGCATATTGGAGACGACCCTTTTGCTCTATCTTGCTGTATCGCCGGTGAACCGCTGGTGAATCGGTCAATGTAACGACCGTATGATTGTTGCGTTCACGTCGATGCCTCGTTCAGGACGCGAAGATGCGGACATTTAGATCCACAGACCCGGTCGCAATCACGCATCTGATTCCTGCCTTGGCAGCGTCTTCCTCTTTCCTCTGGTTCGCAGCGCTCGATCCTGCACCCTTGGCGCTGTCGCCGTTGACCGGAACGTCTTTCACTACATTTGGTGCCCATCTCATGCAGCTGACAAAGTGGCTATGCGCGTCTGTTACCGTTTTTACACATTTACCCTCTTGTGCCAGATCCCAGCACCGTATTGTCTTGTCGTCACTGGCAGAGAGCAAGTATTTCCCGCCGGGATGAAAGACGAGTGATCGCACCCAATTGTCGTGTCCAGCTAGTGTTCTTATGAGAGTCCCTCGCCCGTCCCAGATTCTGACCGTTTTGTCTCTCGACCCTGTTGCGATGTATTCTGCCGAGCTGCTACCAGGTGGTGGTTTCTTTAGTCCGGCCAGCGCAGCCAAATGAGTGTACGCGATTGGTGGTGCGATTGCAACGCATTCGACTACATGCTCGTGACCGAGGAAAGTGCATTTGGCCTCTCCAGAGTTGGCATCCCACAGGCGTGCTGTTTGGTCGTTACCAGCTGACACGAGCCACCGTCCATCGAAGCTCGGCGCTACATCTCGCACCCAGTCGGCATGTCCTCGTATTGTCTTGACGCAGTAACCCGTGGTCACATCCCACACACGCAGTGTCTTGTCTCGAGACGCTGAGACAAGTAGGTTGCCTGATGAAGGAGAGCCCGCCGCACCGCTGGGAACGAATCGAACTGCGGAGACAGAATGGTCGTGGCCAGGCAGCGTCCGTATATTCTTGTACTCGTCTGAAGGGTCCCACAGCTTAATTGTCAGATCGCTTGAGCACGACGCAAGAAGTGTGCCACCTCGGGGCCCCCCAAAATCAACGTCCAGTACGCCTTTGGTATGCCCTTTGACTGTTCTTTCGAGTTCACCAAGCTCCCAATCCCAGATCTTGATAGTAGTGTCTTCGGAACCGGAGGCCAGCGAGGAGAATATGGGATGGAATGCGACGCAGGTAATAGGCGAGCGATGTGACTGGAGGGTATGCCGCGCAGGTGCTCGTGGTAGCCAGGCGGCGGGATCCTGATTCTTCCGCAGGAGGGATGTCGGCGTGGTTGAGTCCAATTCACTCTGGAGACTCTGATTGCGCTGTTCGAGTTCAAGTACCTGTCCAAATCAGCGCTGCATCCTCCTGCTTCCTTCGGGAGCATCTACCTTTTTCTGTAGACGCACTACGCTCGTCCACTTCTTCTCCAAGAGGCCCTCGTACTTTTTGCGTGTCGCGTCGTCGAAGGCATCTGGAACGCTGGCTTCCTCTCGAAAGGCAGCTGCTGTGTTTGGCGCATTGATCACACCGAGGTATGCGATGATGGCCTTGTGCCTGCCCTCACTATTAGTGGGACGTCTGGTGGGATGTGCACCGCAACACTCACAGCTCCTCCGCTTGCCGGTCTGTCAGGATAGCGCTCATGGCGGGGATGACCGGACGACCACCATACACGGGAGGTGATCAGGATGTGCGCTGGCAGGGCGGCGATGTGGGTTTCTTTTGTGGTCTGGCGGGGATTTGCGGTGAGTGTCTGCGCAGAGACAGTCGGCGGGGTGTCTCGCGGTGCGCACCGGGTGGGAGACAGGCAGCGGTAAGGCGCGGGGGAGCAACTGCAGTAATCGCAAATTGAGCGCAAACTGAGCGCAAGGAGTCCGGATTGGACTTGGTGTGTGTTCTCGTGGGCCCCCAGTATTCACTGGGACATGGATGGGGCGGGCAGCTGTACTGAGTATGTACTTCGTGCGGCGATGATGATGCCGCAGCAGCAGCGCGAAAGTTACCGTAGCGACAGCGCCCGCGAACACAAAACAACCCTCCATTTGCAGCCCAACCAGCACGACGGCACTACCCAGTACCCACAGAACACTGCGCCCGCCAGGCCCTATCTCGACTGCGACATCGTTCTTACGACGCGCAGAACGAGTGCGCCACAGCCACAGTATGTCATACCCCTCTGCTCTCCTTGCATATCTGCAGCGGCTCCTGGATGCATTGCGCGCTATGCAACTCGAGGCTGCTCGCGCATCATTGCCAGCGTAGTTTCCACGGGCGCTAGACGTCCCTGCAGACGACCCACCCAAACATAGGTGACTGACAGCCAGACAGGACGTTTATCTGCACGCACACTCACCCCCGCACCAAACACCACACACAACACGCCATGGCCGATAAAGAAGAGGACTTTAGTGCCCTCCCCCTCCCAGATCGCTTCACACACAAGAACTGGAAGGTTCGGAAGGAAGCATACGAGGCAGCTACCAAAGAGTTCAAGATCGCTGCGAGTGAGAACGAGCCTATAGTGCGCCAGTTCATCAACGATGCAAGCATATGGAAAGGCGTCGTGGGCGACTCCAACGTCGCGGCACAACAAGAAGGCCTCGGCGCACTATGCGCCTTCCTCGAAATATCTGGCCAGCAGGGCTGTACACGGTAGGAATAGTTGGTATATCTGATGCCTGTGCTTCGCTGACGACTGCTGCAGAACGCGACAAGTCACAATTGCTACCATCGCCGAAAAGGGTCTCCCATCAACCCGTGCCGCAGCGAAGCAAGCTGCGCTCGAAGCGCTGATGCTCTATATCGAGACTGATAAGCCCGAGCCGGTCATCGAGGAGCTTCTTCCCGTTCTTTCGCATAAAGTCCCCAAAACCATCGCTGCGACACTAGACGCCCTGACCCAACTTTACCACGCCTACGGCTGCAAGACGATCGAGCCCAAGTCCGTCCTCAAGATTTTACCCAAGGTCTACGGCCACGCAGATAAAAACGTCCGAGCGAAGGCACAGGAGTTGACTGTCGAGCTCTACCGATGGCTCAAGGATGCTATGAAGCCTCTGTTCTGGAGCGATCTGAAGCCCGTTCAGCAACAAGATCTTGAGAAACTGTTCGAAAAAGTCAAGGATGAGCCAGCACCGAAGCAGGAGCGCCTGCTTCGCTCTCAACAGGCAGCGAAAGAGGCAGCTGCAACAGCGCCAGGAGGTGGCGATGACGAGGTCGATGACGAGGAGGAGGCTGCTATCGATTTAGAGCCTGACTTCGAGGCCGTCGATGTTTTTGCGAAGATACCGAAGGACTACAATGAGCGTCTGGGCTCGACCAAGTGGAAAGATCGCAAAGAGGTGCTGGAGGAAACGCAAAAGGCTCTGGACATCCCGAGAATCGCTGAAGGACCATTCGACGACTTGGTACGCGGCTTCGCCAAATCCATGAAGGATGCAAACGTTGCAGTTGTGATCACGGCAGCAAACTGCGTTGAGCTCCTGGCCAAGGGCCTGAAGAAGAGCTTCAACAAATACCGCAAAGACATCATGAACGCCATGATGGAAAGGCTGAAGGAGAAGAAGCAGACCGTAACGGATGCGCTGGGAGCTGCTCTCGACGCCGCATTCGCGTCTTCAAACTTCGCAGATTGCCTGGAAGAAATATTGGAGTTCCTGAAACACAAGAACCCTCAGGTCAAGCTGGAGTCTACAAGGTTTTTGGTTCGATGTCTGAGGAACACTCGCGAGGCCCCTTCACCGCCAGAAGCAAAAACATTGGCGGAAGCCTCGACCAAGCTCTTGACCGAGTCGCAAGAGGTACAGCGTTCTGCGGGTGCGGAAGTACTCGGCACACTATGGAAGATCATGGGAGACCGCATCATGAACGCGCATATGGACGGTCTCGATGACATCAGGAAGAACAAGATCAAGGAATACTATGAGGCAGCGGAAGTCAAGGCCAAGTACAAGCCGAAGGCTGCTGCACCTCCACCCAAGCCTGCAGCTGCACCAGCCGGAAAGAAGCCAGCACTCGGAAAGCGACCAGCTCCCAAGAAGGCCGCACCAGCAGCAGCAGCTCCACAACCACCACCTGCCGAAGAGCCAACAGCACCGCTGGCTCCGAAGCCTACAGCACGCCCTGGTGTGTCCAAGCTCAAGTCAGGTCTTGCAGGCCCACGTCTTGGAGGATTGAAAAAGCCTGGACTTGCTGCTCCCTCGCCGAGGAGGCCAATTGCTTCGCCACCTCTTGAGGAAGAGGATATCGCACCACCACCACAACCGAAATTCGGCGCTGGACGAGGTCTTGCGGGTCGCCCACTGGGCAAGCCCGCTGCTGAGCCCGTTGCTGCCCCAACCGCTGCCCCGACTGGGCTGGGCTTGGTAGAGCGAGCGGAGCTTGAGGAATTGAGAGCCGAAGCTGAAAGACTGCAGCGACACAACGAAGAACTTCGCACGGAGCGCACGAAGCTGACGTCTCAGATCTACGAGCTTCAGAACCAAAACGCTCAACTAATCGAAGACCACACACGTGACGTGCTCTCCATCAAGGCCAAAGAAACTCAACTTGTTCGGGCTCGCTCAGATTATGAGGCAGCAGAACAAACAACACAGTCCCAGCAACGGGAGATTGACCGTTTGAAGAGGGAGCTCAGCCGCCAAGTTCGTGTCACTTCCCCACCTCCTGCAGATCTAGAGCATCAGATCTACTCTGATAGCAACGGGCGCTTCGGTGACTCTAGCTATACCAGCCACGCGTCGTATGGTAGCAAAGACAGCCGCATTGCGAGTGGGCCGATTAGTCCGGGCGGTGACGGTAAGGAGAACTTTGATTCTCTCTCTCGACTAGACAGTCATATGAGTGACAAGCTAAGTCCTCTGCGAGCAGATGCGTCCGGCAAATCGTCGTTCTCATCTCGCGGTGGTCGTAATAGCCCAGCTGAGAACGGCACAAGTCGTCTTGGCAGCTCTCAAGCTGCTTCTGGTGCAGAGAGCTGGAAGCGGGCTGCTGAAGTGACACAAAACTTGAAGCAGAGAATCGAAATGATGAAGGTAGATTCTCAAAAGTATAACAAGAATGGCACGCGCATGACTGACGCATTTACAGGCCAAGCAAGGCATTGGTAGGCCGCCACCACAATAGATCACGCCATCTCATGGCTCTTCTACTTGTCCACATGCGTTCAGTCAGGCTGCAATTTGGTATTTTCACGCGGCGTTCGGTTGCGTTTGGACTCTACATCAGCTCTAGGCCTGAGAGGTTTGTACGTCCTGGGTTTGGGCAGGATTTGCATCAAGTATACGGTGTTGGCGAGGTGTGGTTCGTATCCAAGATTCCCTTTACTACATTAAGCCCACATGTTGGTCTTGGGCTTGGGCTTATGCTACAAAGCAACGGAGGTCACAGAGTCTCGTGTACGATGTGTAGCGTGTAGCAAGGCTTAGCTAGTTTCGCCGTACTTCGTGTCCCTGCGGCGGTTGGGGTCCGTGTATGGAAGGCCCTGAACATCATCACAATGAAACCTTACAACAATGCTTGCAACGTGCATCTCATGCCCCGGCAAATCTCAAGTCCTTTTGCGCCATGGTATCTCACCCCGCACGAACAAGATCATCGGTGGGGTCGACCTGACGTATCAAACGCCTAGAATGACCTGCCAAAATGCCCAGATTGGCCCACCAAACGCCCAGAATGATCTACCAAACGCCCAGAATGATCTACCAAACGCCCAGAATGATCTACCAAACGCCCAGATTGACCTACCACACGCCCAGATTGACTTTCCAAACGCCCGGAATGAATTTGCATTAAGACTTGGCCTGCACACTTACAGCCAATCATAGCATCATCATTCAGCTCTGCACATTTGTCATTGGCCAGAACTTTGCAGTAGCACCGCTCACTATTGCCATTTTATACGGTATCTGTCCCGAAGTTCTGGGTGTTTTTAGGAGCGTGGTCCAAAATGAGATGAACATTGATGCAAGTGTAAATTCCGGGCATGGAACGCTGAAAGGCCTCTGGCCAAGATGAGCAGAATTTCGCCTTATCCACGACGCCAGGCGGCGATCCACAACCTCGCCTGAAGCTCGCTGTTAGACCACGAGATTTGATCTTCATATTTAAAAGTATCATACTCTGTAAGGGCTTCTTCCATAGTCGCGCGTTGTGTTTTTGTAGCGTGAAGAGAACAGTAGTGTCTTGGTGATTCGGCGCACTGATTGTTCTGCGCAATGAATGCATACCAGTAGACATGGTGACATGCTTCCCCTGAGCCTTGTACTCTAACCACACCGTTAAAGTGTTTACCGTAGGCTCTGGGTTAAGCCAATATACCTAGAGCAAGCTACTGAGATATTCAGCCAATAGTACAGCCTTGTTTGAGCATTCTGTTCCGCCCTCGGACAGTTTCAGTGGAGGTGGCGCTAGTCACTTGGTGAATCGGTTCATCTTTTGTTAGGTATACGGTAGTACGAATCTTTGGTCAATGCTTCCCTTCGTATTGCAATATCTGGGTGAGTAATGAGACGTCTATAGGTAAGCTAGCTATGCGACAAAACAAACCTTATTCGGACAGGCAAGCAACATGGACATGTGCACGGATAGTGTGGTAGGCAAATTGGTCTAGATGGTCGCATACGATCGCACGATCTGTGTTCAATGTGACAAGAGCAGCGTGCGTAATCGTTCTAATATCGATTCCTGTATGTATGAGTATATAAGGTACAGCTTGTACCTTCCTTTCAATTGTTACTCTCATCCCTACACAGTCTTTCACACCTTCACACTCTTTTACATCTTCAAACTCTTTAACACCTTACACTCTTTTACCAAGCTACAAAGCCTTTCTAGCGACTTCAACTGCACTCCGCTGCCCTAAACATGTTCAGCTCAATCAAGAATGTGTCCATCATAGCACTTTGCCTCGCTGTTTCCACCAACGCGGCTGCTATCCCTTCAGTTTCACCTGAAGCCCTCAACGCCTTCGGAATAACGGAGGCAGACTTGATTCAGGCTCGCAGTGCTCCAGAGTCCGATCTAGTCGAGGCCCGCGCTACTCTTCAAGCTCGCGTCGCGTCCTGCAAGCCTCCTCAAACGCCTGCCAACGCTACCTACGGAGCATGCGTCCTGCCTCTTACTACAGAAGCTCGCAACGGCAACACAATCCTCATGATAATTCTTGCCGAATATATGACAAAACGCATGGGATGCCCTCTTGACGGCATCTCTGGCGCTGCGAACCGTCCAATTGGCAATATCATGGCGCGTAGATGCGGCGGCCCTGGCCCTGAGCGCATCGACCAGGGAGTGCAGGGATTCTCTATCAATTCATCCTTCAATGAGGCTCCTTGCCGTCCCGGTAGCAAATGTTCGTGAAGATGGTCAATCAAATAGGCAGAAAGGGTACTTATAACAGAACGATATGTCAAGAGATCGCCTCTTTTTCTACCTAATCATCTTAGTATTATATACTTAGTTTTAGCATATAAAAATGTACTTGTTTATTCAGCTGCGTCTGCTTCTAGTCCAAGTAGCTTATTGTTAAGACTTCTTTAGAGCTGAAGTACATTCTTTAAAACACACTTTGCTCTGGTTGAACCTGTCGCAGCACATATCATGCCTATTTACCAGCTAGTTTAGGGGTGCAAATGTATGTACATTTTGCCTCTATTTTGGCTGCAACAGAACCTCTTAGACCCGAGCACATATTCCTGACCACCGGCGCCAGCAATGCGATTGAGCACGTGAACATATTGTTTGCGATGACGGAGTGGCGCAAGTAGCGACTGTCTCTCTCGGATTTGTGTTTGGAAAAAGTCTAGTTGGTTTCGACCCCTAGCATCCTCTCGAGCCAATGTCAACATCATCGTTGCTTAGCCTCCCACGTATACTAACTATTGAGTGGGGAGAAGGAATTCGAGAGCAAAAGATTCCAGGATTCTTGCATTCTTCGGCGAGATGTACTGCGCCATCAATACCGGCGTACATGTAGTTCGGCGAGACGAGTCCTGTGAGGAGCGCGATGCCGTTGGACCAGCCGCCATCGTTGAGGAAGGTCGTCCACACCGACGCTGTGGGCTGGAAGCGCGATGCCGTCTGAGCAAGGCAAGTCACGACGATCACAAGAAAACTGCTAATCGACACGAAGACTATGTGTTCGAGGGATCAGTAAGAGTCCTACTCTTGTGAAGTGACAAAGTAATTCGAGCGCTGACTTACAAGCAAGGTCGTGCACCCACATCGTGCGCCGAAGCAGATAGATGTTGTAGACCAGTAACAGGGCATTGATGGCCTGGTACAAAAGGAAGGCGTGCCACGCTTGCGGGACATACGTCGGGTTCTAGAACACAGCCATACCGAGGCACAGCTGAGGGACAATGATAGCAATGCCTGCGCAAATCGCTATCCAAGAGAAGACGTTTGTTGCTCCACAGCAGTAGCTCTGTTAATTGTCATCGTTCATGCCATCCTTGTCATTGGATCTAAGTCAACTAACTAGTTGACGGCTCTATTTCTCGGGAGCCAGTATCGAAACCCAGTGGTAATGCACACCAGTCTGGAAAGATCAAATTTACTCAAGCCACTTGTCATTCAAAGCAACTTACTGTAGGATATACGCTCGCCAGCTCCGCCAGTGAGATGGCACAAGCACCGATTAGAACGCACATGATGATGGGCCCGTATATCAACGTTGCCGGGCCACCTTGTGCGATAGCCAGAGCAAAGGTCGCAGCAATACCTGCCCAGCTGTTGCAGATGATCCAACCTGCGGATATGGTTTCTATACTGCTCATGTTCCGTACTTCTTCATTCTGGAGGACAAGGCCTTCGAGGTGGGGAGTCTGGATCTGTCCTTGATGCTGCGATGGTACTACGCCTACCGTCAGTTGAGGGTTGGTGGACCGTGGTAATGGGTCTTTTTATGTACTCACAGCGCTCAAGGTCCGTAGAGACCTTCAATTCGTAGTCTATCTTCTTCTCAGTAGGGTCCATAGTGATGGTAGGTGAGGATGATAGTCTGGCTGTTTGTCGATGACAGGCTTGTGGCGGACGACTTATATATCAAGTCGGCTCCTGTCTTATCACTGTCGCCTCCAGTTCAAGGAGATACGATGTATCGAGAGCGAGGTGTGGCCTATCGCCCATCACTGCAATCATCCCCCAATTGGTTTATCTGGACTATGAGCTATGAGATAGTCATCCGACATGAGGGTTTTCCCTTTATTGCCCTGATCGGGCAAGCGCGTACTGCCCACATCCATAAGTCGTTAATTGAACGCGGAGTTTGAGCCATGGCTGATCACGCGCTATCATACCAGGGTGACACGCGGCAATTTAGCTTCGGCACCGATCCAAAATGCGATCTGGCCTTTGATGTCGCTAGGCGGTCGTTGGACCTTCGCGGACTGAGTCGCGTCCCGTCAACGTGTTTGTAAAGTCACACTTTCCAGCAATGACTTTTCCCAGACATTCACAACCTTGGGAAGCTAGCAAGATCGATATTAAAAAGTCATCTCCTCTACATGACCAACCTACAGGCTGGGCTTTACTGTTTCGAGCTCCGCCAGCTCCTTTCTTACTTCGAACGCTGCCCTGGTTCCCTCCTCAATCGCTCCATCGATGAAACTCCTCCAGCCCAGTGCCCAATCTGCGTTCGCGAACATCACGTTCCCATGTCTCGCTCTCATGTCGTCGAGATGGTTGGCGAGCAGCCCAGGTGGTGGGAAGAACCACGCGCCCTTTGCGAATTCGTCCTTCGACCAGTTGTGAAACACCAGCCTCTCGATCTTAGGCTCCTTCTCCTGTTGCACGAACATGTTCGTTACTGCGCGCTTTGTCGCGTCAATGTTGACCTCAGGATCAATGTGTTTGTTGCTACCGCCGAAGCAGACAACGTGTGTGTTGCCTGCAGGTGTCGTGCCATCACCGATTGCGTACATGAGTTCGTTGTGCGGGTATGTGACGCCTGTACATGAGCATAGGTCTTTGTTAGATATCTCGGCGTGAACCTTGACGCATTGGTTGGCGTGACCTGTTGCAATAGCTGCTTTCTTGCCGGCGCTGAGTGGCGGATCGAATGTGACCTCGCCCAAAACGTTCAACGGCATGGCGGAGATCAGGCGTACAGCATGGTAGCGACGACCATCACGTGTCGTGACCTCGACTCACCAGTGCATGAACTCGTGGAAGCTCATAGTAGTAAGTGTGGCACCACTGCTGAGCAGAATGAACGATTCCAGCACTGCTCGCTCGTGCGGCGAGAGTTGTGACTCGATCTCGTTGATTCGGTCCTGGGCGGAGAGCTTGTCGAGATCTTTCGCCGCCGGGACATAGAAGGTATCGTATGGCAGAGGGATAATGTTTCCTCCATAGGCTCCATCGATGTTCGTAAACTTGTTCAAAGCTGAGATGATAAGTTCATCCTCCAAATTATCAGTTCAAGAACGCAGCTATTGTAGATGAGAAGCACAAACCTCTTTCTCGTGAGTCATGGTGCTACCTTGCTGACCAATATTCAGCTCGTAATGATTGACGCCGTGCGAGAAGTCAAAGGACTTCTCAACATCGTTCATCATCTGGTATCTCAACATCTCGCGCCATGTGTTCGATTGTCCCCAATGGACCCACGTACCGCCCATCTCGAAAGGGTAGCCGTCGATATTTGAAGACCATGAGCGACCTCCAATATGGTCACGACCTTCAAGTAGGAGGACCTTCAATCCTTCGGCTGAAGCATTGCGTGCAGCTGTAAGACCGCAGTATCCAGCGCCGATAACAATGACGTCGTACAAAATCTCCGAGCTAGAGACGTTACTCGGAGGGCTGATGGAACCGAGGGTTGGCACACCAGATGTCAGGCCGGATGCAGGAGTCCATGTGTAACCATCGCGTGAAGTCATATCGTGAGGAAGACGCGCTCAAATGCGACAGACAAAGTAATTGATCGTGAAGAAATTGCGGTGTACGAAACGCGACTGAGGACCACGGGTTTTAAACGGCACATAGCTCCAAGACTCATTTCGTTATCAACTACTTTAAAAGACAATTCCATCGTTCGAGTATGAATATGAATACCATTTCGCGGCATTCAAGTGAGGAAGCTATGGCCAGGCGTCGGTTGATCGGCCAAAAAACGAGCTTCTTCGTCGCTCAACGCTGCCGGTACTACCTTAGCGCCATGCAGGTGCAAGGCGCGTTGAGTGGAGCTTCCTGATTCGGATGTTAAAGTGAGAGAGCGACCCCCGCACACTTGGACGCTTTGCAACGGCTCGCTTTCAAAGATTATTCACCTTCGAGAGAACATGTCTCTAATGCTACGCAATTGCGACAAGTCGCAACATGTCCTGCCATCTCCACGGGCGTAGCTAACCTGTCTCGATTGCCCTATCTTGATACCGAAGACTTACAGAGTGCGTACGTCGGAGCAAGACATCCACCAGTGTAACGGCGGATGGCATAATAGCAATTGCTCATATCCCGCTTGAGCTCATGTTGATTTGACTCGGGCGGCCGACAGTAAACCGAGCATCGCAGCCACTACAAGAGAGTCGCCCAGTCTCGATCTAGGAGATCGCTCGCGTGTATCGATGGCCGGAAAATGATCAGAATGTTGACCGAAGGCACAGACTTAGATTTCACCGTACCCAGAGGTGAATTATAAAAGGCGACATCAATCACGTATCACAAGCAGCGTGCGACCGATTTCAGAGTCAGATCTTGCTTATCTGCTCGTTTGACCGGGCCTACTCTACATAGCCGGGCTTTCACGTGGCAGGAGGTGCAGTGTTTCGAGAAGCAAAGCAGCACCGTTTATCAGACCATAGAATATCATGGGTATCACCTGGTCGAGGTCAGCATATCTGCTCAATGAGGAGCATTGAGGCCACTTACACCAAAGAACAGATTACCGAGTATACCCCTGCGCATGATCGTCTCAGCCAGCTCCGTCTTCGCTATTCCAGGCGCATCTTTGCTCTTGAAGGGGCCTATAAGTCGGTAGAATGTGACAAAGCTGGCGCCAAAGCAGTAGATCAACAGCACCTTCAGCCCATGTGTCGTCCACAGCTCGACAACACCAGGCGCACCACCGAAGTCCTTTGCGAGCGTACTCATGTATGCGCTGTGGTCAACGCCGTACCGGATACGAGCAGTATCGGGCGAAATGAGGTGGTAATGTGGTGGGTCAATGGGCATCTTCATGCGTCCGGTGATCAGTGCAGTCCACCACATTGCTTGTTGTTCAGCAATGGGTGGTATAGCACCAACACCTGGGCGGACAAAGCCGATGAAGGCGACACTTTGCTCATCTGGAGCAATAATGTTGCGTACCGTGGCATCTGAAGCTGTCTTGTAAGACGGGTGCAGGTATGAGAAGGATTGCCTGTAGCCAGTACAGTAGACCACGAGGGTCGGTCTGACTTCTGCATCCTTCATGCGCCTCCAGTCCTTTCGCGCTGTGGTCTTTTGAAAGATGACTTTGCCAGTCTTATCTATACGCTCAGGGAATGTACATGTATCCACCCACCTCTTCGATTGCGCATCTTCTGGAGGATCCACGTAGCCGTTGCCCAAGAAACCAAGAGGGTGTTTCTCCTGATACGGCCGGTTCAGGTATGGCATTGCTTTACTGCTTTTGTTCAGGAACACAAACGCTCTGCCCAAGCGATCGTGTGGCAGGGCGCCGACGTGCTGATTCATGCCGGCTTGGGTACCTGTGAGGAACCACAACACACGCTTGATGACAAAGTCAGATACAAACCAACGCATACGGCTTGCAGCAACCGCATTGTGGACGTAAGCGGTCTCGAAGAGGTTGGTGATGAGGCCATCGATAGGCAGTCCACCTTTGAATTGCTTGCCAAAGACTTTGAATTGGGAAAGAGCCTTTGGAAAGGACAAAAAGCCAGCCCTAAAGCACATGGTAACCGACTTGGCGTCGGCCTTGATAGCCTCATAGGCAACATCTGTAACTGTCAGTTGTGAGTTCCACATAGAGTGCCATACCCATACCCATGCCGGTCTCTCCACAGCCCATGATCAGGACGTCTTGGCCGGTAAGTTGAGCGCGACCCTTGTACTGCGAGGAATGTAAAGCTTCTCCCTTCAGGTTCTCAATGCCTGGTATAGAGGGCACGTTTGGCTCCACATGGAGACCTGTTATCTATGAGTGTGGGATTCAGTATTCGATATTATCAATCACCTACCTGTGCAGATAGCAACATGCGAACAGTCAAAGGACCGCTCCGTGTCATTCTCCAGGTCCACATACTTAACTCGGTGTTTCCATTCGGTATCAACAGACTTCTCGATAGGTGTGATGCTGGTGACTGGACATCTAAGCTTGATGCGAGAACTGAGCGCAAAACGGTCTACGTAAGCTCGAAGGTACTCAACGTATTGCGGCAACGATATATGGTCTGGGGCTGACAGTGGAAAACGATGATCAGAGAAGGTCGTCAATTGCTTCGAAGAGACAAGTTCGGCGTTCTCGTATGATCGATACTGGAAAGTACCCCCGATGCCTTCTTCACTGTTCGCCACTTAGCTTCTGTTGAACCACAGCGACCCGGTCGGGGGAACGCTGTATGGACCGTGCACAAGGGACCTTACGCTTCGAACAACACGGCCTCAATCGGTCTATCAGGAGTAGATGCCTCGAGGAGGGTCTTGAGTGTGGTCAATCCTCCAGGGCTAGTCACGTGTTAGCCACGATAGTAATGTGTGATGCGATTCGGATGTACGGACCCTGCACCAATGACAGCAACGCGCATCATTCGCGCCTTGTCTGTGCCTGCCATGTTGTCTGATCCACACGCGCAAAAGAGACGCTGCGATTGAGTGTTGTCTATACTACAGATTAGAATGACGTTATCGTAGTTATCACGCAGTGTCGTTGTTGCACCTGCAGGACGAGCGCATTCGAACCTGCAGTTCTCACCCAATCAGCGGATTGTCGTGACGTATACATTCGTTCTCTCAGCTCCCTTCCACTAAGCTACTCCAAAACAATTGTGGATTCCTGAATTGCGGCAAGGTTTGTCGCAGATACTGCCCCTTGCGGCCTTTCTCCGACAAATTGGAAACCTTCAGCAGCCGAGGAACACCGCGCCAGCTCACGCCATGTCTACTGCCCACTTAATTGCAGCGCTTCTGTATAGCTTCATTGTCTACTCTCGACCTTAATAATGGAGTCACAGCAACATGTGAGGGTTGCTGTTGTGGGCTCGGGTATGGCAGGGCTTGTCACAGCCCACCTGCTCAAGCAAGACTGTCGCGAAAGATACATGGTGAAAGTGTTTGAGTCGGTTTGTTGCACAATTGACGTACACCAACAGTCACGAAGTCTGACAAGGTTCTCAGGGCAACACACTCTCCCTCGACTCGGCGTCCGTCTCCATCTCCAATGCTGCGCGCACATCGTCCGACCGCGTCGACCTGCCCATGCGCGCTTTCGCTGGCGGCTTCTACAGCAATCTGGGGTCCATGTACGACTACTTGGGCATCCAATATCAGTCACAACCCTTTCTGTTCGAATTCGCGCAATCGAAATCGCCCTACTTCACGCACGCGTCGAATCTACATCAGCTCCCTGCGCGGCTGAATGGCGTCAGCTTGATTTCATACCTGCTCGAATTCGGGATTCTCACTCTGTGTTACGTCTACTTCTCGCTCTGCTGCTTCTTCATAGCTCCGCATCCAGGCGAGACGCTGAAAGCATACTTTGATCGAACATGGACACCAAAGTACTTCGCAACATACTACGTCCTTCCGCTCATCTCGAGTGTAACAACCTGTCCTCACGAATCGCTGCTTGCGTTTCCTGCTTCTGACCTGACAGAATACAAACGAAGAACGCACCGAGCACCACACTACACCGTCTCAGAAGGAGTTCGAGCAGTACAGGATCGTTTGGCAAAGGGCATACAGTACGAGCTTAACGCTGTGGTTACTGCAGTTGAGCCAAACGAGAAGGGCGTGCAGTTATCGTGGAGGGGTGCCGACGGACAACAGCGAATGGAGACGTTCGACAAAGTTGTCTTGGCGGTTGCGCCTGATGTCGTAGGACAGGTCTTCGGGCCTTTGCAACACTACATGGCACGCATACCGACAGCTGTCGTGGAAAGTGTCGTACATACAGACGATACTGTATTGAACCAGGGACATGAGCAGAAACTAACGGGCAAATTGAACCACAACGCGCAGTTGATCCACCTGAACACATCGACGTCTACGGGGCACAAGACGGAGTCACATCATATCCAGCCGTGCGGTGCGATCGTTACCACTTGCCCCTTCAGTCCTCTGGAAGAGTCTCGAGTCACTCACTCTGTCAGCTTCACACGCGTTCTTCGAAGCCCACAGAGTCAGCGCATTGTCAACGCGATATTTGGAGATACCCAGGAGTGCTATAGTGATGAGAAGACAGTTCCGCTTTGGAGGAACGGAGATGACAACGTTTACCTTGTTGGAGGTTGGTGCTGGGATGGCATGGTATTGCTAGAAGGCTGCGTGGTGTCAGCTATGCGAGTCGCGAAGGCCTTGGACATAGAAATACCCTGGAGGTAGCATCATGTATGTCATGCATGTGACCAGAATTGCTGCGTCGTCTTGAACAATAGATTGAGGACCTCGGAGCAGCATTTTCCCAATTTGAACTAACGTGGTCCACCACCGAGCGGATCACCCCACCGAGCGAATCACTCTGCCAAGACCACAACGCTTTCTACTATCAATTACAATGGCTCAACCAGTTGATCTTGAATTACTTTCCTGTGCAGATAGAGTTATACTTGCTACCCAAGCAATGAAATCTAACGCGTCACTAAGCCAGCGACGCGCTGCTGCTATCTACAAGGTTCCTCAAAGTACACTTAGCCATCAAGGCGCCGGAAGAACCCCACGACGCGATACCCACCCCAACTCATCTAAGCTTCAGAAGCATGAAGAGGAGGCAGTTAT